>NW_026728106.1:0-300000 GCF_030684315.1 Stegostoma tigrinum
GAAGGCATCCAACGTCCTGGCCCCGACTGCACTCCATGGCAATGATTTCCACAAGGCCCGCCACTCTCTGGCTTTACAAATGTCATCTCATTTCCATTTGAAATTTACCCCCTCTAATTTTAAAGCTGTGCCCATGGGTCCTCGTCTCCCGGCCTCACGGAAACGACTTCCTAGCGTCCACCCCTTCCGAGGCAGACATTATGTTGTAAGTTTCTATTAGATCTCCCCTCAACCTTCTAAACTCTGATGAGTACAATCCCAGGATCCTTAGCCGTTCATCGTATGTCCAACCTACCACTCCAGGGATATTCCGTGTGAATCTCCGCTGGACACGCTCCAGGGCTAGTATGTCCTTTCTGAGGTGTGCGGCTCAAAATTGGACACGGTATTCTAAATGGAGCTTAACTAGAGCTTTATAAAGCCTCAGAAGCACATCGCTGCTTTTATATTCCAACCCTCTTGCGATAAAGGACAACATGACATTCACTTTCTTAATTACGGACTCTACCTGCAAGTTAACCTTTAGAGAATCCTGGACCAACACTTCTAGATTCCTTTGTACTTGAGCTTTACGAATTTTCTCACCATTTAGAAAATAGTCCACGCCTGTATTCTTCTTACCAAAGTGCAAAACCCCACATTTACTCACATTGCATTTCATCAGCCATTTCCTGGACCACTCTCCTAAACTGTCTAACTCTTTCTGCCGCCTCTCCACCTCCTCAGTACTACCTGCCTGTCCACCTATCTTCGTATCATCGGAAAACTTCGCCAGAATGACCCCGGTCCCTTCATCCAGATCATCAATACGTAAGGTGAACAGCTGCGGCCCCGACACCGAAACCTGCGACACCAATCGTCACCGGTTGCCATTCCGAAAAACAGCCTTTTATCCCAACTCTCTGCCTTCTATCAGACAGCCAATCCTCAATCCAAGCCAGTAGCTCATCTCAAACACCATGGGCCCTCACCTTGCTCAGCAGCCTTCCGTGAGACACTTATGAAAGGCCTTTTGGAAGTCTAGATAAACAACATTTACTGGGTTTCCCCGGTCTAACATACTTGTTACCTCTTCAAAGAATTCTAACAGGTTTGGCAGGCACAACCTCCCCATACTACATCCATGCTGACTTGTTCTAATCTGACCCTGCACTTCCAGGAATTTCAAAATCTCATCCTTGACAACGATTCAAGAATTTTATCAACTACCGAGGTCAGGTTAATCGGCCTGTAATTTTCCATCTTTTGCCCTGATCCTTTCTTAAACAAGGGGGTTACAACAGCAATTTTCTAATCATCTGGGACTTTTGAAAGATCACATCCAAAGCCTCTGCTATTTCCTCAGCCACCTTCCTCAGAACTCTACAATGTAGCCCATCGGGGCCAGGAGATTTAGCAATTTTTAGACTTTTTAGCTTTTCTAGCACTTTCTCTTTTGTAATGCCTACCATACTCAACTTTGCCCCCTGACTCTCCCTAATTGTTGGCATACTACTCATGTCTTCCACTGTGAAGACTGACACAAAGTACTTATTAAGTCCTTCAGCTACTTCCTTATCTCCCATCACCAGCCTTCCAGCATCAATTTGGAGCGGCCCAGTGTCTACTTTTGCCTCATGTTTGTTTCTTATGTATTGAAAGAAGTTTTCACTGTGATTTCTAATATGACTAGCTAGCCTTCCTTCATATTTGATCCTCTCCTTCCTTATTGCTCGTCTGTCTCCTCTGCACCTATCTTCCCCTCTGTCCATCTTCAATCTGCCTTCCCCCTCTCCCTGAAAATTGATGTTCAGGGAGATCTGGGTGTTAAGGTCCATTGTTCCATGAAGTTGGCAATGCAGGTCAACAGAGTGGTTAAGAAGGCATATGGTGTGCTTTCCTTCATCGGACGGGGTATCGAGTACAAGTGTTGGCAGGTCTTTTTGCAGTTGTATAAGACTTTGGTTCGGCCACACTTGGAGTACTCCGTCCAGTTCTGGCCGCCTCATTACCAAAAGAATGTGGATGCTTTGGAGAGGGTGCAGAGGAGGTTAACCAGGATGTTGCCTGGTATGGAGGGTGCTAGCTATGAAGAGAGGTTGAGTAGATTAGGATTATTTTCATGAGAAAGACGGAGATTGAGGGGGGAACCTGATTGAGGGCTACAAAATCATGAGGGATACAGACAAGGTGGATAGCAAGAAGCTTTTTCCCCCAGAGTTATTGACTCAATTACAAGGGGTCATGAGTTCAAACCGAGAGGAGGAAAGTTTCAAGGAGATATGCAAGGGAAGTTCTTTAGGAAGAGGGTGGTGGGTGCCTGGAATGCGTTGCCAGCAGAGCTTGAAGACGCAGACACGATAGGGTCTTTTAAGATGTACCTGGACAGGTACATGGATGGGCAGGGAGCAAAGACCCTGACAAAATAGACGACAGGTTTAGACAGAGGATCTCGATTGGCGTAGGATTCGAGGGCCGAAGGGCCTGTTCCTGTGCTGTAATTTTCTTTGTTCTTGGATCAGATAAGAAGGAAAAGGGAGGTGTATAACAGTTATCAAGGGAATAAATCAACAGAGTCCCTGTAGACACACTGACATCAACCAGGCCAACATCCCCAGCACTGAGGCACTGACCATCCTCGATCAGCCACAATGGGCTGGACACTTCATCTGTATGACTGACACGAGACTCCCCGCATGTTCTAATCCCAGCTTCAAAACAGTAGGCGAGACCCAGATGTGCAGAGGAAGCACTCGGTGATAAACTCAAGGCCTCAACGGTGAAGTGCAACATTCCTGCAGACATCGAGAATCACCGGCCGAAGACGGTCCGATGCCTGAGGAGCACCTGGGAAGGCATCAACACCTCGAGGCTTGATTTGGAAGCAGCGGAAGCCATGCAGCTACATCAACAACGCCCTCACCCCTTCCCACGACCGCCTTCTGCCCCAAGTGCAACAGAGCCTACGGTAGCTGCATCGGTCTGTACAGCCACCCGTAGATTCAGCCTGAGAGTGGGAGATGTCATCCACATCTGCGAGAAACCACCATGATGATGATGTATAGTGTGCAGGGGGATCTTGTCATAGCAATTAAGAGAACAAATAGAGGGCAACAGAACGCTGGTGACCAGGATTAGGATCAGGGAGAATCTCAAAATCTTCTACAAGTGTCTCAGAGCGAAAGAGAAAATCCAGGGAAAACCAGGTCTCATGAGGGATGAAGAGGCAAATGTATGGTTTGAACTGGACAGCAATTGTCAGGTGTTAAACGAGAAATTCACATCACCTTTTACATGTGAGAAGGAGCATTTTGGCACACAATTCCTGAGCAGAATTAACAGAGACTGGGGACATGTAAGGTGATCCGGTGAATTTAAAATCAGAAGAATTACCTGGAGAACAAGTAACATAGTTCCACTTATCAAAATGCATGACAAACATCAAGCAGAGTATTACAGTCTGGTGAGTATCACATCAGTAGATAGGAAAATATTGGAGAATATTCTGAACGGCAGGCTTAATTTCCTTGGAAAGAAGCGGGGTTTGATCAGCAACGGTCAGCATAGCTTTGTCAGAGGGAGGTCATGCCTCACAAACCTAGATGATCCTTTCAAAGAGGTGACGGAGTGTGTAGATGGGAATTGATGCAGTGAAAACAGATTTCAGCAAAGACTTGGACAGGGTCTCACATGGGAGCCTGGCAAAGAAGGTAAAAGCTCATGGGGTCCAGGAAAATACAGCAAGTTCAATCCAAAGTTATACATTGGTCAAATGGGCAGGTCAGTGGTAGATGGAGTGTTAACACTGCTAAGTGCATGGTAATGCAATTTGGAAGAACTAACATGGCAAGGAATCTTTCAATGGATGCCAGGACACCAGGAAGGTCAGAGCAATGGTGTGATCTTGGGGTGCTTGTGCACAGATTGCTGAACATGGCATGGCAGCTTAAAGGGACAGTTAGGAAAGCAAATGGCTGAAGAGCTGTGCAGGAGTTTGGTTAGGCCCCAGCTGAAGGACTGAGTGCAGTTCTGCTCTCGCTTTAAATTGAAGGGTGAAAGAATAGCTTTAAATTGAGGGGTGAAAGATATAGGACAGATGTCAGAGGTGGTTTCTTTACTCAGAGTAGTCAGGGAATGGAACGCTTTGCCTGCAACGGTAGTAGATTCGCCAACTTTCGGTACATTTAAGTCGTCATTGGATAAGCATATGGACGTACATGGAATAGCGTAGGTTAGATGGGCTTCAGATCGGTACGACGGGTCGGCACAACATCGAGGGCCTAACGGCCTGTACTGCGCTGTACTGTTCGATGTTCTAATGGTCTCTTCATTATACAAAACAGGTGATTGCATTTGAGCATGTGTGGAGGACATTCATCAGGATGTTCTGAGGGGATGAAGCATTTTAACTCGATGGAGAGTCTGGATAAGTTTGAGATAACAAGAACTGTCAATGCTGGAGTCTGAGATAACACAGCGTGGAGTTGGAGGAACAGTGCAGGCCAGGCAGCATCACTGTTTTATCTGGATAAGGTTGGCTTGTTTTCTTCCAAAGAGAGAAGGTTGAAGAAGGTCCTGAAAAAATGGTCTGCATTCTAATGGGTCTAGGTGAGGGAAGCAGAACGACCATTCATGGGGTGGGAGGTCGGGGAGCCAGGGGGAAGAGATACATACATTTAAGCTAAAAGGCTCCGAAGGAATTTCAGGAAAGAAAAGACACCCAGAAGGTGCTGGGGGTTTGGAATTCATTGTCTGGGACTTTAGTTGAGGTGGTGGATAATCTTTTCACATTAAAGAAAAAGGGTTGGTACAGCACTTAAAATGAAATAACATTCAAGGCAACGGGCCTATTGCTAAAACATGAGCCGAATGTGAACTTAGTGTGGCTTCAGTGGTTACAGACACAATGGAATGAAGTGCTTGTCCAATTCACACGGATGATCCCTGGAATGGTAGGCTTAACCTATGATGAATGGCTAAGGATCCTGGGATTGTACTCACTACAGTTTAGAAGGTTGAGGGGAGAACTAATAAAAACTTACAAGATAATGTATGGTTTAGAAGAGGTGGACGCTAGGAGGTTGTTTCCGTTAGGAGGGGAGACGAGGACCCGTGGGCACAGCCTTAAAATTCGAGGGGGTCAATTTAAAACTGAAATCAGACGACATTTCTTCAGGCAGAAAGTGGTGGGCTTGTGGAATTCATTGCCGCAGAGTGCAGTGGAGGCCGGGATGTTGGACGCCTTCAAGGCAGAGATCGACAAATTCTTGATCTCAAAAGGAATCAAGGGCTACGCGGAGAGTGCAGGGAAGTGGTGTTGAAATGCCCATCAGCCATGATTTAAATGGCGGAGTGGACTTGATGGGCCGAATGGCCTTACCTCCACTCCTATGTCTCATGGCCTTATGGTCTAATTCTGGAGAATTCTCTTATTCTATGATTCTGGAGCAGGGGACAGTAAGTGGACAGCACAGGACAATTCACCTAACTTCTCCTTTACCAATCTTCTGTCTGCCTCCCCACTTCTCCCTATTTTTTTCAGAATCCCCTTCTCCCCCCACCATTTTTGAAGAAGGGTGTCGACCCGAAACGTCAGCTTTCTTGCTTCTCTGATGCTGCTCGGCCCGCTGTGTTCATCCAGTTCTACTCCTTGTTCTCTCAGATTCTCCAGAATTGGCAAGTTCCTACTATCTCTCGAGGAAACTGACTTGTTTTTGCACCCAAACTGTGGTGAGAATGTGGAACGCACCGACTGTGTGGATGGTAGAGGCAGAAACCATGATAACACTTAACAAGTCTTTGATTGGTCATTTGCGATACCAAGGCATACAAGGCTCTGGGTCAAGTGCTGGGAAATGTGATGAGAATAGTTCGGGACTCGCATCTTGTGAGGGCACATACAATTTGCTGAAGGGTCTGTTCCATTGCCATAGCACTCTATTATGCTGTCCCTCAATGATCCTATGACAAGTAAGTGAAGGTTTGCACAAACAGGTACTTTTCAAGGACAATGCCAAAAGGAAAACTGATGCACAGACAAAGTGCATGTAAGAATTTAACCAAGGATTAACACCATTGAAGAGCTGGAATTTGTGCCAATGCACCAAACGTGCAGATGAAAATGCAGTGTCCAGTTTGATTGCAAACTGCAACAACCACCAGTTAGTAACATGATCAATGGAAATATCTGAATGCCTGCTGTTGTGATCTCAAGCATTTACCTGCGTCGAGTGAAACCCACCACCATAGTTCTGTTGCATCGTTAGCCACCTCGCAATCGGTGTTGCATAGTCAATATCATTCCTTGACAATGCTTGAAGCAAGGCATAAGCAGTGGTTTCCACAGTCATCGCAAAAGCCTGTGCTGCTTCAATTGGATACGGCTTCTCGTCCTCCAACAATGGAGGCTTTCCAGGAACCGACATCACAATCTGTCATTTGAGAAAGGGATTAGCTGAGAATAAAGTTTACATCATATAGATTTTTGTTTGCATTTCAACAACACAACAATGGTTTTGCTGGTCAAGATCCAGCATTGTCTCACCACTGATGTCGAGAACATTCTCCATACTTCCCGCTCAGTGATGGGTCCTTTTGTTTGGGAAAAATAGGCACCTTCGAATGCAAATGAATCAAGATGAGCTTTAGTTTCTCATCAGGCTACATGGCAGTTATTACAAGATGTTACGAACAAAAGGTGAAGGAGCAGATGAAACCATTCATAGCATCAGTCTGGATGATCTTCTTGCGCTCATCCTGAGGAGGCATCACAGATCTTTACTTACACGCAATTCAAATTATTTCACGCAATGACAAGACTGAATGTTCTGGATACTGCAAATGCCATAGCACCTGGCAGCATCCCACAAACTGTATTGGAACAATGTGCCCCAAGGTCAGCACACCAACAGTAAATGTTTTCCAGTACATTTTTAAACACTTGCGACACTCACATTTCAGAGAAAGATGACCTATCACGCAATCGGCAGACAAATTGTCCTGACCAATTATGACCTCAATGTATTCTCAATCATCAGCAAAGTAATGCAACATCTGGATGACAGTGCTGTCAAACAGCTGCACACTGAGGCTCAGTTTACTTTTCGTCATGCCACACTTCTCGCAACCTCATTCAGGATTTACCACAAATATGATCAGAGATCCTGAGCTTGAAAAGGAAGGAAACTGCAATCTGTCATTTCCACCCTGGCAACTTCTGATTGAATGTGGTGTTCAGCAGAGGAATAGGAAGTTGAGTCAGTGGCATTCACTGGATACCTGCACTGGTTGAAGTCATGTCTTCACTTGAACCAAAGTGGAGACATGAATGTTCATTGAATATTGTCCAGGTGTCCAGCAGAATTCATGACTTTTCCAACAGTGAAGTCAACGATGAGAAAATACAGTGAGACTTGGACAATTATCAGGCTTGGCCTGACAAAGGATAAGTAACATTTGCACCACACAAGTGCTAAGCAGCAATCAGCTCCAACAAGAGAGAATATGACCATATCACAAAATTCCATGTCCTTACCATCATCCTTACATTTGGTTTAAATGTGCAAGTGTTATCCAAGCCATGCAGGGCGATGGGCCAGGTGTTGGAAATGAGGTTAGAAAAATTCAGTGCTTGTCTTTGACTCTCACAGAATCCGTGAGCTTAAGAATTTATTTCTCCTGTACTGTAGACCACTGAGGTGCTTGGCTATCCACTTCATCAAGGTTAACACTGATCTAAAACTAAACCGGAACGGTTATATAATCAGCAGTAGCCAGGTCCGTTGTACAAACCGCCCTGCTGTGGGACAGGGTCAGGTAAATCCAAGTGAGTGATCGTGGTTGGAGACTCATTCGTTGGGGGCATAGTTTCTGTAGCCACATTTGAGATACCAGGGCTGTGTGTTGCCTCCCTGGTGCCAAGGTCAAGGAAATCTCTGAGTGGTTGCAACAAATTCTTAACGGGGAGGGTGAGCAGCCAGAGGCCATTGTGCACATTGGTACCAATGACGTAGGTAGAAAGAGGGATGTGATCCTGCGGACTGTGTATAAGGAGTTGGCAAAGAGGCTGAAAGGCAGGACCTAGAGGGTAATAATTTATGGGTTGCCACGAGTGCCACATGTTAGTGAGTTAAGTCAGAGAAAGATAGGTGAGATGAATGCATTGGTTAAGGAGCTGGTACTGGGGGCAGGCTTTCAGCTTCATGGATAATTGCGACCGCTTCTTGGGCAAGGGGTGACCTGTGTAAGAGGGATGGGTTGCACCTATACTGAACGGGAACAAATACCCTCAACAGGGAGGTTTGCTAGTGCTACTTGGGAGGATTTAAAGACTGGCAGGCAGCTGGGAACCAGAGCAGCAGGTCAGCAAGTAGATGAATTGATGGCAGGTACATGCTAGGACCAATAAATCAGAAAAGAATGGCAGCCAGAGACAGGTACATGAACATGGTGGCATGAACAAGCTGAAATATGTTTATTTCAGTGCAAGGAGTATTATAGGTAAGGCAGATGAGCTTAGAGCCTGGATCAGTACATGGGACTCTGATGTTGAGGCCATTACAGAGGCTTGGTTGAGACAGAGACAGGACTGGCTGCTCAATGTTCCAGGGTTTCATTGCTTCAGACAAGATAGAGGGGAAGGTAAAAGAAGGAGGTGCACTCCGAACCTGTGGGAAATGTTACATCTGCACCTCGAAAGGACATTCTGGAGGGCTTGCCCACTGAGGCAATAGAGGTAGCATTGAAAAATAAGATAGACACAATCACTCTGATCAGATTAAACTAATAGCCTGCTCCCCTGTAGCCACTGACACACTGAGGAACAAATATGTAGGCAGCTTTTGAAACGATGCAATAACTCAGAGTTGTCACAGTCAGTGAATTTCACCTCCCCGGTATTGACTGGGACTCCCTTACAACAAGAGTTTAAATGAGGCTGAATTTGTTAAGACTATCCAAGAGAGTTTCTTGACACAGTATGTGGATAGAAGATGGGCCATACTGGACTTTGTCCTGGTCAGGTAACTGGTGAGAAGGGTGGGAAAGCATTTTGGAAATAGTGATCACAACTCCTTCAATTTTAAGATTGCTATGAAGAAGGACAAGTCAGGACCTTGGGGGAGAGTAAATTATATCAGTTTTAGGTAGGAGCTGGGGAGTGTTAATTGGGAGGAGCTGTCACATTTGCCATTTGGGAATTGTTTAAAGGCCTGCTTATGAGTTTAGGATCAGGAAGGAGGAAGGACAAGGATGGCGAGGTAAAAGACCCTTGGATAATTGGGGAGGTTGTGAAGTTCGTCAAAAGGGAAAAACAAAAATATGTCAGGTTTACGAAGCTAAAATCGAACAGGGCCGACATAAAGAAAGCAGAGAAAGAAAGGCTATGAAATGACCTTGGCAAGGAGGGTTGAAGGAAATCCCAAGGCATTCTGTGCATACATCTAAAACAAGGGGATAAATAGCAAGAAGGTACGACCATTCAGGATAAAGGAGAGAACTTGTGTTTGGAAGCAGAGGATGTGGGCAAGATCCTAAATGAGTACTGTGCATCACTATTCACTCAGGCGAAGGGTATGGAGGATAGTGGGATTTGTGTGGAGCATGCGAATATGATAACAGCATTTTGAAATCAAGAAAGAGCATTAAGGTGGATAAGTCCTCAGGACCCAATGGTATCTACTCAAGGTTTTTGAGCGAGGTGAGAGAGGAGATTGTCGGGGCAGTCAGCAATATCTTTGTATCCTTGGTAGCCACTGGAGGGGTACTGGAGGATTAGCAAGTTGCTAAATGTTCTTCTTCTGTTCAAGAAGGGAAATAGGGTCAATCCAGGAAACTCTCGACTAGCGAGTTTCTCATCGTTCATTGGGAAGCTATTGGAGAGAATTCTTAGGGATTGTATTTATCTGTATTTGGAACAGCATGGCCTAATTAGGGACAGTCAGCATGGCTTTGTGCAGGGCAGGTCATGTCTTCCTAACTTGACTGAATTTTTTGAGGAGGTGACGAATGTGATCAATGAAGGTAGAGCAGTGGATATTGTTTTCATGGATTTCAGCAATACTTTCAACAAGGTGCCTCATGGTAGGATCATCCAGAAAATTAAGATGCACCGAGTCCATGGTGGCTTGGATGCTTGGATTCACAACTGGCTTGCCCAGAGAAGACAGAGGCAAGTGGTGGAAAGGTGCTTTTCAGGCTGTAGATCCAGGACGATTGGTGTTCCGCAGGGATCTGTGCTGGGACCTCTGCTGTTTGTGGTCTATACAAAATGACTGAGGTGAAAATATAGATGGATGGGTTAGCAAGTTTGCAGACAATAGAATGATTGGTAGAATCGTGATGAGTGTAGACGTCATAAAAGGATACAGATCAGTTGCAGAAACTGCAAGTGGATTTTAATCCATTAAATGTGAGATGCTCCACTTTGGGAAATCAACTATTACGGAAAAATATACAGTTAATGGCACCCCTCAGTGCAGACCCCCTCAGTGCAGAATTGTTAAGGTGGGAATGCAGGTGCACTCAATCTGTTCATTGAGAACTGTCGACGTGATATCACCTCAATTTCTCTGTTCCCCGCACCAAACCCAACCTACGTCCTGCCCAACTGACTGCCCTCCACGCACTCATATCTCACCCTGACTTTGTTATTAAGCCTGCCGATAAGGTGGTGCTGCTGTGGTCTGGTGAGCTGAAGTCTATCTTGCAGAGGCTGAGCGCCAGCTCTCAGATACCTCCTCCAACTTCTCCTGGATCATGACCGCACCGGGCCATTGTATCTACTACAGTAACTGATCTTGGTCTGTCCGGTGATCTTCCCCCTCTGCTTCCAAGCTGAAAGGCCACAGCTCCCCACAGGTTGCTCCTACGCCCCCTAAAAATCCACAAATGAGACTGTCCTGGCAGACCCATTGTTTCAGCCTGTTCCTGCCCCACAGAACTCATCTCTTCCTACCTTGACTCAATCTTCTGTCCCCTGGTCCAAGCCCTGCCCACGTACATCCAGAAATACTCTGACATCTTACGCAGGTTTAAAAACATCAGTTTGCCGGTTCCAGCTGCGTCCTCTTTACCATGAACATGTAATTCCTTTACACATCCATTCCCCACCGGGAGGTTCTTCGGGCTGTCCTCTTCTACCTGGAGCAAAGAACTGAACATTCCCCTCACACCACCACCCTCCTCCACTTGGTCGACCTCATCCTCACCCTCAACAACTTCTTGTTTAACTCCTCTCATTTTCTTCGGGTAAGAGGAGCAGCTCCGGGCACCTGCATGGGCCCGAGTTATACCTGTCTCTTCACGGGGTACGTGGAACATTCCCACCCACAACACTTTCTCCGATACATCAATGATATCATCCGGCTGCTTCTCTCTCTTGTCTGAAATTGGAAAACTTCATCAACTTCGCCTCCAATTTCCGTCCTGCCCTCACTTTCACCTGCTCTATCTCTGACTCCACCCTTCCCTTCCTCAACATTTCTGCTTCCATTCCTGGGGGTAGGCTTCGCACTAATATCCATTACAAACTCTCTGACTCTCACAGCTACCTGGTCTATATATCCTCACACCCCACTTTCTGTAAAGACTCCAACCTCTTCTTTCACTTCCTCCATCTCCATCGAATATGTTCTCATGAGGCCAACATCAACAAGGGAGCCTGCAAAATGTCCACCTTCTTCCTCAACTGAGGATTCCCCGGCTCCGCGGTCAACAAGGCCCTCAACTGTGTCCAACCCAGCTCCCGCACTTTTGCCCTCACCTTTTCTCTTCCCTCCCAAGACAGCAATAAGCTTCCACTTGATCTTACCTATCAACCCACATGCCCACATCCATACAAACATCAGGCACCATTTCCACCACCACCAGCAGGATGCCGCCACCAGACACATATTCCCCTCCTCTCCCTTATCCGCCTTTACCGGAGGACACGGAGGAAATGCAAGCAGACACGGGGAGAACGTGCAAACTTCGCACAGACGATTGCCCGAGGCTGCAATGCGAACCACTGAGCCACCGTGCTGCCCAGAATCTTGGTGGTGTGGATGAGCAGAGAGATCTCGGTGTCCATGTGTGTAGATCCCTGAAAATTGCCACGGAGATTGATAGGCTTGTTCAAAAGGCGTACGGCGTGTTAGGTTTTATTGGTACAGAGATTGAGTTTCGGAGCCATGAGGTCATGTTGCAGCTGTACAAAACACTGGTGCAGCCGCGCTTGGAGTATTGCGTACAGTTCTGATCGCCACATTATCGGAAGGATTTAGAGGGGGTTTGTTAGGATCTTGTCTGGTGTGGAAGGAAGGTCTTATGAGGAAAAGCTTCGAGACTTGAGGCTGTTTTTGTCAGAAGAAGGTGAAGAGGCAACTTAATGGAGACATACAAGATAATCAGAGGATTAGATAGGGTGGACAGCGACAGCCTTTTTCCTCGATGGTGATGGCGAGCACGAGTGGAGATAGGTTTAAATTGAGGTGAGATAGATATGGGACACATGTCAGAGGGAGGTTCTTTATTCAGAGAGTAGTATGGGTGCGGAATGCCCTGCCTGCAACAGGAGTAGATTGCCAAGTTTAAGGGCATTTAAATGAACATTGCTAAATATATGGATGGTAATGGAATAGTGTCGGTTAGATGGGCTTCAGGTTGGATTCACAGGTCGGCGCAACATCGAGGGCCGAAGGGCCTGTACTGCGCTGTAATGTTCTATGTTCTATGTCATAATACTTCAGTGAATTCTGGTTACCCTGCCGTCGGAAGAATGCTGTTAAACTATACAGAGTGCAAAAATAATTACAAAAGGTCATTGCCGGGACTGGAGGGTTTACGAGGAGTGGTGGATAGGCTCGGACTTTTTCCCTGGCGTATCGGAGACGAAGGGGTGACTTTCCAGAGGTGTAAAAAATCATGATGGGCATTGATAAGGGGAATAGCCAAGGTCGGGGAGTCCAAAGCTAGAAGGGAGGAGGTTCAAATGTGAAAGGGGAAAGATTTAAAAGTGACCCGAGAGGCAACTTGTCGCACACAGAGGGTGGTGCGTGAATGCAATGAGCTGCCAACAGACGTGGTAGAGGCAGATAATATTACAGTATTTAAAAGACATTTGGACAGGTACACAATGAGGAAAGGTTTAGACGGATACCAAACGCAGGCAAATGGGACCGGTTAAGTTTGGGACACCTGGTCAGTACAGATGATTGGGGCTGAAGGTCCTGATTCGGTGCTGTATGACTCTATGAATCTATGACTGAAGAGCTAACTAGGTGTGTGGATGAGGGCAATGCATTTGATACAGTCTACTTGGGCATCAGCAAAGCTTTTGACAAGATCCCCCATTTGAAGACTGTTAGAACAGGAAACAGTCCATGGGATCCGAGGACACATGTGCACAGGAAATCATAACTCATGTAATTTGAATGAGTTTTTTAAAGTAGTAATGAAGAGCATTGATTAAGGCAGAAAGATGGACGTATATGGGCTTCAGTAAGGCGTTCAAGAAGGTTCCTCACAGAGGTCCAGTAGGGAAGTTAAATCACACGGAGTACAGGGAGAGCTAGCCATAGAACATAGAACATAGAACATTACAGCACAGTACAGGCCCTTCGGCCCTCGATCTTGTGCCGACCTGTCATGTCGATCTCAAGCCCATCTAACCTGCACTGTTCCATGTACGTCCATATGCTTGTCCAATGACCACTTAAATGTACCGAAAGTTGGCGAATCTACTACCGTTGCAGGCAAAGCGTTCCAATCCCTTACTACTCTCTGAGTAAAGAAACTACCTCTGACATCTGTCCTATATCTTTCACCCCTCAATTTAAAGCTATGCGCCCTCATGCTCACCGTCACCATCCTAAGAAAAAGGCTCTCCCTATCCACCCTATCTCACCCTCTGATTATTTTACATGTTTCAATTAAGTCACCTCTCAACCTTCTTCTCTCAAATGAAAACACCCTCAAGTCCCTCAGCCATTCCTCGTAAGACCTTCCCTCCATACCAGGCAACATCCTAGTAAATCTCCTCTGCACCCTTTCCAAAGCTTCCACATCCTTCTTATAATGCGGTGACCAGAACTGTATACAATACTCCAAGTGCGGCCGCACCAGAGTTTTGTACAGCTTCACCATAACCTCTCGGTTCCGGAACTCGATCCCTCTATTAATCAAAGCTAAAACACTGTAGGCCTTCTTAACAGCCCTGTCAACCTGGGTGGCAACTTTCAAGGATCTGTGTTCATGGACACCGAGATCTCTCTGCTCATGTATACTCCTAAGAATCTTACCATTAGCCCTGTACTTTGCCTTCCGGTTACTCCTGCCGATGTGCATCACCTCACACTTGTCTGCATTAAACTCCATTTGCCACCTCTCAGCCCAGCTCTGCAGCTTATCTATGTCTCTCTGCAACCAATCCTTTGTCACTCTCCACAACTCCACCTATCTTAGTGTCGTCTGCAAATTTACTAACCCATCCTTCTACGCCCTCATCCAGGTCATTTATAAAAATGACAAACAGCAGTGGACCCAACACCCACCCTTGCGGTACACCACCAGTAACTGGTCTCCAGGATGAACGTTTCCCATCAACTACCACACTCTGTCTTCTTTCAGCAGGCCAATTTCCGATCCAAGCTGCTGTATCTCCCACAATTCCATTCCTCTGCATTTTGTACAATAGTCTGTTTTGGGGAACCTTATCGAACGCCTTGCTGAAATCCATATACTCCACATCAACCGGTTTACTCTCATCTACCTGTTTGATCACCTTCTCAAAGAACTCAATAAGGTTTGTGAGGCACGACCTACCCTTCACAAAACTGTGCTGACTATCCCTAATCAATTTATTCTTTTCTAGATGATTGTAAATCCTATCCCTCAGAACCTTTTCCAACACTTTACCAACAACTGAGGTAAGGCTCACTGGCCGATAATTACCAGGGTTGTCTCTACTCCCCTTCTTGAACAGAAGAACCACAATTGCTATCCTCCAGTCATCGGGCACTATTCCTGCAGACAATGATGAGTTAAAGATCAATACCAAAGGCTCGGCAATCTCCTCCCCGGATTCCCCGAGGATAAATCCCATCCGGCCCAGGGGTCATAGCTATCTTCACCCTCTGTAGGATTTCAAATACCTCTTCCTTGTGAACCTCAATCCCACCTAGTCCAGTAGCCTGTATCTCTGTATTCTCCTCGACAACATTGTTGTTTTCTAGAGTGAATACTGTTGAAAAATATTCATTTAGCGCTTCCCCTATCTCATCTGACTCCACACACAACTTACCACTACTATCCTTAATTGGACCTAATCTTACTTTTGTCATTCTTGTATTCCTTAAATACCGACAGAAAAGTTTACGGTTTACCCTGATCCTATCCGCCAACAACTTCTCATGTCTCCTCCTGGCTCTTCTGAGATCTCTCTTTCGGTCTTTCCTGGCTACCTTGTAACCTTCAAGCACCCCAACTGAGCATTCACATCTTATAGTAACAGAAGCCTTCTGCCTCCTCTTGACCAGAGATTCCACTTCCTTCGTAAACCATGGCTTCCGTGCTCTACAGCTTCCTCCCTGCCTGACAGGTACATACTTATCTAGGAAGCACAGGAGCTTTTCATTGAATAAGCTCCACATTTCTACTGGGCCCATCCCCTGCAGTTTCCTTCCCAATCCTATGCTCTCTAAATCTTGCCTAATCTCATCGTAATTGCCTTTCACCCAGATATAACTCTTGCCCAGTGGTGTACACCTATCCCTTTCCATCACTAAAGTAAACATAACAGAATTCTGATCGCTATCACCAAGGTGATCACCAACTTTGAAATCTAACACCTGGCCGGGCTCATGACCCAGTACCAAATCTGATGTGGTCACTGCACTCCAACTCCATTAGTCACTGCATCCCATTTCGCTAAGTCACTGCATCCCATTTCAGTCAGTCACTGCATCCCATTTCCCACAGTGACTGCATCTCCATTCCCCGAGTCACTGCACTTCATTTCCCTTGGTCACTGCATCCCATTTCACTCAGTCACTGCATCCCATTTCTCAAGGACGCTGCATCCAATATCCGTCAGGTACTGCATCCCATTTCCAGAGTCACTGCATCCCATTTCCCTCAGTCAGTGAATCCCATTTCCATCAGTCACTGCATCCCATTTCACTCTGTCACTGCATTCAATTTCCATCAGTTGCTGCATTCAATTTCCATCAGTCACTGCATCCCATTTCACTCAGTCACTGCATCCCATTTCCATCAGTCACTGCCTCCCTTTTCACTCAGTCACTGAATCCCATTTCACTCAGTCACTGCATCCCATTTCAGTCAGTCACTCCATCCCATTTCAGTCAGTCACTGCATCCTATTTCACGCAGTCACTGCAACCCATTTCACGCAGTCACTGCAACCCATTTCACGCAGTCACTGCATCCCATTCAAATGAGACAGTGCATCCATTTCCCTTCGTCACTGCACCCTATTCCCCACAGTCACCGCATACCATTTCCCTCAGTCACCGCTTCCCATGACCCTCACTCACTGCATCCCATTGCCCTCAGTCACTGCATCCCATTACCCTCAGTCACTGCATCCCATTACCCTCAGTCACTGCATCCCATTACCCTCAGTCACTGCATCCCCTTTCCATCAGTCACTGCATCCCCTTTCACTCAGTCACTGCATCCCATTTGACTCAGTCACTGCCTCCTACGTCACTCAGTCACTGCATCCCATTTCACTCAGTCACTCCCTCCCATTTCACTCAGTCACTCCCTCCCATTTCACTCAGTCACTCCCTCCCATTTCAGTCACTGCATCCCATTTCCCTCAGTCACTGCATCCCATTTCAATCAGCCAATGCATCCCATTTCAATCAGCCACTCCGTCATATTCACTCAGTCATTGCATCCCATTTCACGCAGTCACAGCATCCCATTTGACTCAGTCACGACATCCTATTTAACGGAGACAGTGAATCCTATTCAACTGATACAGTGCATCCATTTCCCTCAGTCACCTCACCCTATTCCCCACAGTCACCGCATTCCATTCCCCTCAGTCGCCGCATCCCATTTCACTCAGACACCGCATCCCATTTCCGTCAGTCACCGCATCCCATGGCCCTCACTCACAGCATCCAATTTCCATCAGTCACAGCTTCCCATTTCACTCAGTGACTGCATCCCATTTCACTCAGTGACTGCATCCCATTACCCTCAGTCACTGCATCCCGTTTCACTCAGTCACTGACACCCCCGTCACTCAGTCACTGACTCCCCCTTCACTCAGTCACTGACTCCCCCTTCACTCAGTCACTGACTCCCACTTCACTCAGTCACTGACTCCCACTTCACTCAGTCACTCCCATTTTAGTCAGTCACCGCACCCCATTCCACACAGTCACCGCATTCCATTTCCCTCAGTCATCGCATCCCATTTCCCTCAGTCACCGTGTACCATTTCCCTCAGTCACTGCATCCCATTTCACTCAGTCACTGCATCCCATTACCATCAGTCACTGCATCCCATTTCCCTCAGTCACTGCATCGCATTTCACTCAGTCACTGCATCACTTTTCACTCAGTCACAGCCTCCCACTTCACGCAGTCACAGCCACCCACTTCACTCAGTCACTGCCTCCCAATTCACTCAGTCACTCTGTCCCATTTCAGTCAGTCACGACCTCCAATTTCAGTCAGTCACGACCTCCAATTTCAGTCAGTCACTGCATCCTATTTTACTCGGTCACTGCATCCTATTTCACTCGGTCACTGCCTCCCATTTCACTCAGTCACTGCCTCCCATTTCACTCAGTCACTGCATCCCATTTCACTCAGTCACTGCATCCCATTTCACTCAGTCACTGCCTCCCATTTCACTCAGTCACTGCCTCCCATTTCACTCAGTCACTGCATCCCATTTCACTCAGTCACTGCCTCCCATTTCACTCAGTCACTGCCTCCCATTTCACTCAGTCACTGCCTCCCACTTCGTTCAGTCACTCCCTCCCATTTCAGTAAGTCACTGCATCCCATTTCCCTCAGTCACGGCATCCCATTTCCCACATTCACTGCATCTCCTTTCCCTCAGTCACCACATCCCATTTCACTCAGTCACAGCATCCCATTTCACTCAGTCACGGCATCCCATTTCACTCAGTCACGGCATCCCATTTCACTCAGTCACTGCATCCCATTTCACTCAGTCACTGCATCGCATTTCCCATAGTCACTGCATCTCCTTCCGCCATTAACTGCATCGCATTGAACTCAGTCACTGCATCACATTACCCTCAGTCACTCCATCCCATTTCACGCAGTCACTGCAACCCATTTCACGCAGTCACTGCAACCCATTTCCCACAGTCACTGCATCTCCTTTCCCTCAGTCACAGCACCCCATTTCACTCAGTCAGAGCATCCCATTTCACTCAGTCACTGCATCCCATTTAACTGAGACAGTGAATCTCATTGAACTGAGACGGTGCATCCCATTACCCTCAGTCACAGCATTCCATTTCCCACAGTCACTGCATCTAGTTACCCTCAGTAACTGCATCTACTTTCCTTCAGTCACTGCATCTCATTTCCTTCAGTCACTGCATCCCATTTGACTCAGTCACTACATCCTATTTAACTGAGACAGTGAATCCTATTCAACTGAGACAGTGCATCCATTTCCCTTAGTCACCGCACCCTATTCCCCACTGTCACTGCATACCATTTCCCTCAGTCACCGCTTCCCATGGCCCTCACTCACTGCATCACATGACGCTCAGTCACTGCTTCCCATGAACCTCAGTCACTGCATCACACTTCCCTCGGTCACAGCATCCCATTTCCATCAGTCACAGCATCCCATTTCCATCAGTCACAGCATCCCATTTCACTTAGTGACTGCATCCCATTTCACTCAGTGACTGCATCCCATTTTACTCAGTCACTGCATCCCATTTCACCTAGTCACTTCCTCCGACTTCGCTCAGTCACTGACTCCCATTTCACTCAGTCACTCCCTCGCATTTCAGTCAGTCACTCCCTGCCATTTCAGTCAGTCACTCCCTACCATTTCAGTCAGTCACTCCCTACCATTTCAGTCAGTCCCTACCATTTCACTCAGTCACTGCATCCCATTTCCCACATTCACTGCATCTCATTTCCCTCAGTCACTGCATACCATTTCCCCACTGTCACTGTATCACATTTCTGTCAGTCACTGCATCGCATTTCACTCAGTCACTGCATCCCATTTCACACAGTGACTGCACCCATTTCACACAGTGACTGCACCCATTTCACACAGTGACTGCACCCATTTCACACAGTGACTGCACCCATTTCACACAGTCACTGCATCTCCTTTTCCTCAGACACTGCATCCCATTTCACTCAGTCACTGCATCCTATTTCCCTCAGTCACTGCGTCACATTTCCGACAGTAACTGCATCACATTTCACTCAGTCTCAGCACCCCATTTCACTCAGTCACTGCGTCACATTTCCGACAGTAACTGCATCACATTTCACTCAGTCTCAGCACCCCATTTCACTCAGTCACTGCCTCCCAATTCATGCAGTCACTCCGTCCCATTTCACTCACTCAGTGCGTACCATTTCCCTCAGTCACTGCATCCCATTTCTATCAGTCGCGACATCCCATTTCCCTCAGTCACTGCATCCCATTACCATCAGTCACTGCATCCCATTACCATCAGTCACTGCATCACATTACCCTGAGTCACAGCATCCCATTTCACTCAGTGACTGCATCACATTTCACTCAGTGACTGCATCCCATTTCACTCAGTGACTGCCTCCCATTTCCCACAGTCACTGCAACCCATTTCCCACAGTCACCGCAACCCATTTCCCACAGTCACTGCGTCTCCTTTCCATCAGTCACAGCATCCCATTTCCCTCAGTCAGAGCATCCCATTTCACTCAGTCACTGCATCCCATTTAACTGAGACAGTGAATCTCATTGAACTGAGACGCTGCATCCCATTACCCTCAGTCACAGCATTCCATTTCCCACAGTCACTGCATCTCATTTCCCTCAGTCAATACATCTCATTTCCCTCAGTCAATGCATCTCATTTCCCTCAGTCAATGCATCTCATTTCCCTCAGTCAATGCATCTCATTTCCCTCAGTCACTGCATCCCATTTCACTCAGCCACTGCATCCCATTTCACTCAGCCACTGCATCCCATTTCACTCAGCCACTGCATCCCATTTCACTCAGCCACTGCATCCCATTTCACTCAGCCACTGCATCCCATTTCACTCAGCCACTGCATCCCATTTCACTCAGCCACTGCATCCCATTTCACTCAGCCACTGCATCGCATTTCACACAGTCACTGCATCCCATTTCACACAGTCACTGCATCCCATTTCACTGAGCCACTTCATCATATTCACTCAGTCATTGCATCTCATTTAACTGAGACAGTGAATCTCATTGAACTGAGACGGTGCATCCCATCACCCTCAGTCACAGCATTCCATTTGACTCAGTCACTACATGCTATTTAACGGAGACAGTGAATCCTATTCAACTGAGACAGTGCATCCATTTCCCTCAGTCACCGCACCCTATTCCCCTCAGTCACCGAATCCCATTTCACTCAGTCACGGCATCCCATTTCACTCAGTCACTCCCTCACATTTCAGTCAGTCACTCCCTCACATTTCAGTCAGTCACTCCCTCACATTTCAGTCAGTCACTCCCTCACATTTCACTCGGTCACTCCCTCCCATTTCACTCAGTCACTCCCTCCCATTTCACTCAGTCACTCCCTCCCATTTCACTCAGTCACTCCCTCCCATTTCACTCAGTCACTCCCTCTCATTTCAGTCACTGCATCCCATTACCCTCAGTCACTGCATCACATTTCACTCAGCCAATGCATCCCATTTCACTCAGCCAATGCATCCATTTTCACTCAGTCATTGCATCCCATTTCACTCAGTCACAGCATCCCATTTGACTCAGTCACGACATCTTATTTAACAGAGACATTGAATCCTATTCAACTGAGACAGTGCATCCCAGGAACTTCAGTCACCGCACCCTATTCCACACAGACACCGCATCCCATTTCCTACAGTTACCGAATCCCATTTCACTCAGTCACTGCATCACATTTCACTCAGTCTCTGCATCCCATTTCACTCAGTCACTGCATCCCAATTCACTCAGTCACTGCATCCCAATTCACTCAGTCACTGCATCCCAATTCACTCAGTCACTGCATCCCATTTCACTCAGTCACTGCATCCCATTTCAGTGACTCCCTCCCATTTCTCTCAGTCACTACATTACATTTCACGCAGTCAGTGCATCACATGTCTTTCAGTCTCTGCACCCCATTTCACTCAGTCACTGCATTCCATTTCCCATAGTCACTGGGTCTCCTTTCCTCAGTCACGGCATCCCATTACACTCAGTCACTGCATCCCATTTCACTCAGTCACTGCATCCCATTTCCCACATTCACTGCAACACATTTCCCACAGTCCCTGCATCTCCTTTCGCTCAGTCACCGCACCCTATTCCCCACAGTCACTGCATCCCATGACCCTCACTCACTGCATCCCATGACCCTCAGTCACTGCATCCCATTTCACTCAGTCACGGCATCCCATTTCCCTCAGTCACGGCATCCCATTTCCCTCTGTCACGGCATCCCATTTCCCTCAGTCACTGCCTCCCACTTCACTCAGTCACTGCCTCCCACTTCACTCAGTCACTGCCTCCCACTTCACTCACCGCACCCTATTCCACACAGACACCGCATCCCATTTCCTACAGTTACCGAATCCCATTTCACTCAGTCACTGCATCCCATTTCACTCAGTCACGGCATCCCATTTCCCTCTGTCACGGCATCCCATTTCCCTCTGTCACGGCATCCCACTTCACTCAGTCACTGCCTCCCACTTCACTCACCGCACCCTATTCCACACAGACACCGCATCCCATTTCCTACAGTTACCGAATCCCATTTCACTCAGTCACTGCATCACATTTCACTCAGTCTCTGCATCCCATTTCACTCAGTCACTCCCTCCCATTTCAGTCAGTCACTCACTCCCATTTCCCTCAGTCACTGCATACCATTTCAGTCTCTCCCTCCCATTTCCCTCAGTCACTGCATTGCATTTCCCTCAGTCAATGCATCACATTTCAATCAGTTACTGCATCACATTTCACTCAGTCACTGTATCACATTTCCCTCAGTCACTGTATCACATTTCCCTCAGTCAGAGCAGACCACTTCCCTCAGTCACTGCATCCCATTTCCCACATTCACTGCATCTCCTTTCCCTCAGTCACTGTATCACATTACCCTCAGTCACTCCAACCCATTTCCCATAGTCACAGCATCTCCTTTCCTCATTCACTGCATCCCATTTCACTCAGTCACTGCGTCCCATTTCCCTCAGTCAGTGCAACCCAATTCCGAAAATCACTGCAACACATTTCCCACAGTCACTGCATCTCCTTTCCCTCAGTTACTGCAGCCCATTTCACTCAGTCGCTGCCTCACATTACCCTCAGTCACTGCACCCCATTACACTCAGTCACTGCGTCCTATTTGCCTCAGTCACTGAGTCCTATCCTCAGTCACTGCATTGCATTTCCCTCAGTCACTGCGTCCCAGTTCACTCAGTCAGTGCATGCCATTACCCTCACTCACTGCATCCCATTTCACTCTGTCACTGCATCTCCATTCCCCGAGTTACTACATCTCCTTTCCCACAGTCACTGCACAACATTTCACACAGTCAAGGCACCCCATTTCCATCAGTCACTGCATCGCATTTCACTCAGTCACTGTATCGCATTTCACACAGTCACTGCATCGCATTTCACACAGTCACTGCATCTCCTTTCCCTCAGGCACAGCATCTCATTTCACTCAGTCACTGCATCCCATTTCAGTCAGTCACTGCATCCCATTTCAGTCAGTCACTGCATCCCATTTCACGCAGTCACTGCAACCCATTTCACGCAGTCACTGCAACCCATTTCACGCAGTCACTGCATCCCATTTCATGCAGTCACTGCATCCCATTTAACTGAGACAGTGAATCCCATTCAAATGAGACAGTGCATCCATTTCCCTTAGTCACTGCACCCTATTCCCCACAGTCACCGCATACCATTTCCCTCAGTCACCGCTTCCCATGACCCTCACTCACTGCATCCCATTGCCCTCAGTCAATTCATCCCATTACCCTCAGTCACTGGATCCCATTACCCTCAGTCACTGCATCCCATTACCCTCAGTCACTGCATCCCATTACCCTCAGTCACTGCATCCCCTTTCCATCAGTCACTGCATCCCATTTCACTCAGTCACTGCATCCCATTTGACTCAGTCACTGCCTCCTACGTCACTCAGTCACTCCCTCCCATTTCACTCAGTCACTCCCTCCCATTTCACTCAGTCACTCCCTCCCATTTCACTCAGTCACTCCCTCCCATTTCACTCAGTCACTCCCTCCCATTTCAGTCACTGCATCCCATTTCCCTCAGTCACTGCATCCCATTTCCCACATTCACTGCATCACATTTCACTCGGTCACTGCATCCCATTACCCTCAGTCACTGCATCCCATTTCAATCAGCCAATGCATCCCATTTCAATCAGCCACTCCGTCATATTCACTCAGTCATTGCATCCCATTTCACGCAGTCACAGCATCCTATTTGACTCAGTCACGACATCCCATTTAACGGAGACAGTGAATCCTATTCAACTGATACAGTGCATCCATTTCCCTCAGTCACCGCACCCTATTCCCCACAGTCACCGCATTCCATTCCCCTCAGTCGCCGCATCCCATTTCACTCAGACACCGCATCCCATTTCCGTCAGTCACCGCATCCCATGGCCCTCACTCACAGCATCCAATTTCCATCAGTCACAGCTTCCCATTTCACTCAGTGACTGCATCCCATTTCACTCAGTGACTGCATCCCATTTCACTCAGTGACTGCATCCCATTTCACTCAGTGACTGCATCCCATTACCCTCAGTCACTGCATCAGATTACCCTCAGTCACTGACACCCCCTTCACTCAGTCACTGACTCCCCCTTCACTCAGTCACTGACTCCCCCTTCACTCAGTCACTGACTCCCCCTTCACTCAGTCACTGACTCCCCCTTCACTCAGTCACTGACTCCCACTTCACTCAGTCACTCCCATTTTAGTCAGTCACCGCACCCCATTCCACACAGTCACCGCATTCCATTTCCCTCAGTCATCGCATCCCATTTCCCTCAGTCACCGTGTACCATTTCCCTCAGTCATCGCATCCCATTTCACTCAGTCACTGCATCCCATTACTATCAGTCACTGCATCCCATTACCATCAGTCACTGCATCCCATTACCATCAGTCACTGCATCCCATTTCACTCAGTCACTGCATCGCATTTCACTCAGTCACTGCATCACTTTTCACTCAGTCACTGCATCACTTTTCACTCAGTCACAGCCTCCCACTTCACGCAGTCACAGCCACCCACTTCACTCAGTCACTGCCTCCCAATTCACTCAGTCACTCTGTCCCATTTCAGTCAGTCACGACCTCCAATTTCAGTCAGTCACGACCTCCAATTTCAGTCAGTCACGACCTCCAATTTCAGTCAGTCACTGCATCCTATTTTACTCAGTCACTGCCTCCCATTTCACTCAGTCACTGCCTCCCACTTCGTTCAGTCACTCCCTCCCATTTCAGTAAGTCACTGCATCCCATTTCCCTAAGTCACGGCATCCCATTTCCCACATTCACTGCATCTCCTTTCCCTCAGTCACCACATCCCATTTCACTCAGTCACAGCATCCCATTTCACTCAGTCACGGCATCCCATTTCACTCAGTCACGGCATCCCATTTCACTCAGTCACGGCATCCCATTTCACTCAGTCACTGCATCCCATTTCACTCAGTCACTGCATCCCATTTCACTCAGTCACTGCATCGCATTTCCCATAGTCACTGCATCTCCTTCCGCCATTAACTGCATCGCATTGAACTCAGTCACTGCATCACATTACCCTCAGTCACTCCATCCCATTTCACGCAGTCACTGCAACCCATTTCACGCAGTCACTGCAACCCATTTCCCACAGTCACTGCATCTCCTTTCCCTCAGTCACAGCATCCCATTTCACTCAGTCAGAGCATCCCATTTCACTCAGTCACGGCATCCCATTTCACTCAGTCACGGCATCCCATTTCACACAGTCACTGCATCCCATTTCACTCAGTCACTGCATCGCATTTCCCATAGTCACTGCATCTCCTTCCGCCATTAACTGCATCCCATTTCACTCAGTCACTGCATCCCATTTAACTGAGACAGTGAATCTCATTGAACTGAGACGGTGCATCCCATTACCCTCAGTCACAGCATTCCATTTCCCACAGTCACTGCATCTAGTTACCCTCAGTAACTGCATCTACTTTCCTTCAGTCACTGCATCCCATTTGACTCAGTCACTACATCCTATTTAACTGAGACAGTGAATCCTATTCAACTGAGACAGTGCATCCATTTCCCTTAGTCACCGCACCCTATTCCCCACTGTCACTGCATACCATTTCCCTCAGTCACCGCTTCCCATGGCCCTCACTCACTGCATCACATGACGCTCAGTCACTGCTTCCCATGAACCTCAGTCACTGCATCACACTACCCTCGGTCACAGCATCCCATTTCCATCAGTCACAGCATCCCATTTCCATCAGTCACAGCATCCCATTTCACTTAGTGACTGCATCCCATTTCACTCAGTGACTGCATCCCATTTTACTCAGTCACTGCATCCCATTTCACCTAGTCACTTCCTCCGACTTCGCTCAGTCACTGACTCCCATTTCACTCAGTCACTCCCTCGCATTTCAGTCAGTCACTCCCTGCCATTTCAGTCAGTC
This sequence comes from Stegostoma tigrinum, assembly GCF_030684315.1. Lineage (NCBI taxonomy): Eukaryota > Metazoa > Chordata > Chondrichthyes > Orectolobiformes > Stegostomatidae > Stegostoma > Stegostoma tigrinum. Next base: position 25,928 of record NW_026728106.1, read on the forward strand.
ACTCCCTACCATTTCAGTCAGTCACTCCCTACCATTTCAGTCAGTCACTCCCTACCATTTCAGTCAGTCACTCCCTCCCATTTCAGTCAGTCACTCCCTACCATTTCAGTCAGTCCCTACCATTTCACTCAGTCACTGCATCCCATTTCCCACATTCACTGCATCTCATTTCCCTCAGTCACTGCATACCATTTCCCCACTGTCACTGTATCACATTTCTGTCAGTCACTGCATCGCATTTCACTCAGTCACTGCATCCCATTTCACACAGTGACTGCACCCATTTCACACAGTGACTGCACCCATTTCACACAGTGACTGCACCCATTACACACAGTGACTGCACCCATTTCACTCAGTCACTGCATCCCATTTCACACAGTGACTGCACCCATTTCACACAGTGACTGCACCCATTTCACACAGTGACTGCACCCATTTCACACAGTGACTGCACCCATTACACACAGTGACTGCACCCATTTCACTCAGTCACTGCATCCCATTTCACACAGTGACTGCACCCATTTCACACAGTGACTGCACCCATTTCACACAGTCACTGCATCCCATTTCACACAGTGACTGCACCCATTTCACACAGTGACTGCACCCATTTCACACAGTGACTGCACCCATTTCACTCAGTCACTGCATCTCCTTTTCCTCAGACACTGCATCCCATTTCACTCAGTCACTGCATCCTATTTCCCTCAGTCACTGCGTCACATTTCCGACAGTAACTGCATCACATTTCACTCAGTCTCAGCACCCCATTTCACTCAGTCACTGCGTCACATTTCCGACAGTAACTGCATCACATTTCACTCAGTCTCAGCACCCCATTTCACTCAGTCACTGCCTCCCAATTCATGCAGTCACTCCGTCCCATTTCACTCACTCAGTGCGTACCATTTCCCTCAGTCACTGCATCCCATTTCTATCAGTCGCGACATCCCATTTCCCTCAGTCACTGCATCCCATTTCACTCAGTCACTGCATCCCATTACCATCAGTCACTGCATCCCATTACCATCAGTCACTGCATCACATTACCCTGAGTCACAGCATCCCATTTCACTCAGTGACTGCATCACATTTCACTCAGTGACTGCATCCCATTTCACTCAGTGACTGCATCCCATTTCCCACAGTCACTGCAACCCATTTTCCACAGTCACTGCATCTCCTTTCCATCAGTCACAGCATCCCATTTCACTCAGTGACTGCATCCCATTTCCCACAGTCACTGCAACCCATTTTCCACAGTCACTGCGTCTCCTTTCCATCAGTCACAGCATCCCATTTCCCTCAGTCAGAGCATCCCATTTCACTTAGTCACTGCATCCCATTTAACTGAGACAGTGAATCTCATTGAACTGAGACGCTGCATCCCATTACCCTCAGTCACAGCATTCCATTTCCCACAGTCACTGCATCTCCTTTCCCTCAGTCAATACATCTCATTTCCCTCAGGCAATGCATCTCATTTCCCTCAGTCACTGCATCCCATTTCACTCAGCCACTGCATCCCATTTCACTCAGCCACTGCATCCCATTTCACTCAGCCACTGCATCCCATTTCACTCAGCCACTGCATCCCATTTCACACAGTCACTGCATCCCATTTCACTGAGCCACTTCATCATATTCACTCAGTCATTGCATCTCATTTAACTGAGACAGTGAATCTCATTGAACTGAGACGGTGCATCCCATCACCCTCAGTCACAGCATTCCATTTGACTCAGTCACTACATGCTATTTAACGGAGACAGTGAATCCTATTCAACTGAGACAGTGCATCCATTTCCCTCAGTCACTGCACCCTATTCCCCTCAGTCACCGCATCCCATTTCACTCAGTCACTCCCTCACATTTCAGTCAGTCACTCCCTCCCATTTCACTCAGTCACTCCCTCCCATTTCACTCAGTCACTCCCTCCCATTTCACTCAGTCACTCCCTCCCATTTCACTCAGTCACTCCCTCCCATTTCACTCAGTCACTCCCTCCCATTTCAGTCACTGCATCCATTTACCCTCAGTCACTGCATCACATTTCACTCAGCCAATGCATCCCATTTCACTCAGCCAATGCATCCATTTTCACTCAGCCAATGCATCCATTTTCACTCAGTCACAGCATCCCATTTGACTCAGTCACGACATCTTATTTAACAGAGACATTGAATCCTATTCAACTGAGACAGTGCATCCCAGGAACCTCAGTCACCGCACCCTATTCCACACAGACACCGCATCCCATTTCCTACAGTTACCGAATCCCATTTCACTCAGTCACTGCATCCCATTTCACTCAGTCACTGCATCCCATTTCACTCAGTCTCTGCACCCCATTTCACTCAGTCACGGCATCCCATTACACTCAGTCACTGCATCCCATTTCACTCAGTCACTGCATCCCATTTCCCACATTCACTGCAACACATTTCCCACAGTCCCTGCATCTCCTTTCGCTCAGTCACCGCACCCTATTCCCCACAGTCACTGCATCCCATGACCCTCACTCACTGCATCCCATGACCCTCAGTCACTGCATCCCATTTCCCTCTGTCACGGCATCCCATTTCCCTCTGTCACGGCATCCCATTTCCCTCAGTCACTGCCTCCCACTTCACTCAGTCACTGCCTCCCACTTCACTCAGTCACTGCCTCCCATTTCAGTCAGTCACTCACTCCCATTTCCCTCAGTCACTGCATCCCATTTCAGTCTCTCCCTCCCATTTCCCTCAGTCACTGCATCGCATTTCCCTCAGTCAATGCATCACATTTCAATCAGTTACTGCATCACATTTCACTCAGTCACTGTATCACATTTCCCTCAGTCACTGTATCACATGTCCCTCAGTCACTGTATCACATTTCCCTCAGTCAGAGCAGACCACTTCCCTCAGTCACTGCATCCCATTTCCCACATTCACTGCATCTCCTTTCCCTCAGTCACTGTATCACATTACCCTCAGTCACTCCAACCCATTTCCCATAGTCACAGCATCTCCTTTCCTCATTCACTGCATCCCATTTCACTCAGTCACTGCGTCCCATTTCCCTCAGTCAGTGCAACCCAATTCCGAAAATCACTGCAACACATTTCCCACAGTCACTGCATCTCCTTTCCCTCAGTTACTGCAGCCCATTTCACTCAGTCGCTGCCTCACATTACCCTCAGTCACTGCATACCATTACACTCAGTCACTGCACCCCATTTCACTCAGTCACTGCGTCCTATTTGCCTCAGTCACTGAGTCCTATCCTCAGTCACTGCATTGCATTTCCCTCAGTCACTGCGTCCCAGTTCACTCAGTCAGTGCATGCCATTACCCTCACTCACTGCATCCCATTTCCCTCTGTCACTGCATCCCATTTCACTCAGCCACTGCATACCATTACATTCAGTCACTGCACCCCATTTCACTCAGTCACTGCGTCCTATTTGCCTCAGTCACTGAGTCCTATCCTCAGTCACTGCATTGCATTTCCCTCTGTCACTGCATCCCATTTCACTCAGCCACTGCATCCCATTTCACTCAGCCACTGCATCCCATTTCACTCAGCCACTGCATCCCATTTCACTCAGCCACTGCATCCCATTTAATGGAGACAGTGAATCCTATTCAACTGAGAGAGTGCATCCATTTCCCTCAGTCACCGCACCCTATTTCCCACAGTCACCGTATTCCATTCCCCTCAGTCACCGCATGCCATTTCGCTCAGTCACCGCATCCCATTTCCCTCAGTCACTGCATCCCATTGCCCTCAGTCACTGCATCCCATTTTCCACAGTCACTGCATCTCCTATCCCTCATTCACTGCATCTCCTATCCCTCATTCACTGCATCCCATTACCCACAGTCACTGCATCGCGTTACCCTCAGTCACTGTATCACATTACCCTCAGTCACTGCACCCATTTCCCACAGTCACTGCACCCATTTCCCACAGTCACTATATCCCATTTCCCACAGTCACTGCATCCCATTTCCCACAGTCACTGCATCCCATTGCCCTCAGTCACTGCATCCCATTGCCCTCAGTCACTGCATCCCATTGCCCTCAGTCACTGCAGCCCATTGCCCTCAGTCACTGCAGCCCATTTCAAACAGACACTGCATCTCCTTTCCCGCGGTCACTGCATCTCAGTTCACAAAGCCACTGCATCCCATTGCCCTCAGTCACTGCATCCCATTGCCCTCAGTCACTGCATCCCATTTCACTCAGTCACTGCATCCCATTTAACGGACACAGTGAATCCCATTTAACTCAGACAGTGCATCCATTTCACTCAGTCATTGCATCCCATTACCCTCAGTCACTGCATCCCATTACCCTGTCACTGCATCCCATGAACTGCAGTCACAGGATCCCATTTCAAACAGACACTGCATCTCCTTTCCCTCAGTCACTGCATCCCATTTCACACAGCCACTGCATCCCATTTCGCACAGCCACTGCATCCCATTTCACTCATTCACTGCAGCTCATTTCACTCAGTCACTGCATCCCATTTCACTCAGTCACTGCATCCCATTTCACTCAGTCACTGCATCCCATTTCACTCAGTCACTGCATCCCATTTCCCACATTCACTGCAACTCCTTTCCCTCAGTCAGAGCATCCCATTTCAGTCAGTCACTGCATCCCATTTCCCTCAGTCACTGAAACCCATTTCGCACTGTCAATGCATCTCCCTTCCCTCAATCACTGCATCACATTCCACTCAGTCACTGCATCCCATGACCCTCAATCACTGTATCCCATGACGCTCAGTCACAGCATCCCATTTCACTCAGTCACGGCATCCCATTTCACTCAGTCACTGCATTCCATTACCCTCAGTCACTGCATCCCATTACCCTCAGTCACTGCATCCCATTACCCTCAGTCACTGCATCCCATTTCACTCATTCACTGCATCGCATTTCACTCATTCACTGCATCCCATATCACTCAGTCACTGCATCACATTTCACTCAGTCACTGCAACCCATTTCCCATGGTCACTGCATCTCCTTTCCTCAGTCACTGCATCTCCTTTCCTCAGTCACTGCATCACATTACCCTCAGCCCCAGCATCCCATTTCACTCAGTGCCTGCATGCCATTTCACTCAGTCACTGCATCCCATTTCACTCAGTCACTGCATCCCATTTCACTCAGTCACTCCCTCCCATTACACTCTGTCACTCCCTCCCATTACACTCTGTCACTCCCTCCCATTTAGGTCAGTCACTCCCTCCCATTTCAGTCTCTCCTTCCAATTTCAGTCAGTCACTGCATCTCATTTCCCTCAGTCACTGCATCTTATTTCCATCAGTCACTGCATCCCATTTCACTCAGTCACTGCATCCCATTTCACTCAGTCACTGCATCCCGTTTTACACAGCCACTGCATCCCATTTCACACAGCCACTGCATCCCATTGCCCTCAGTCACTGCATCCCATTGCCCTCAGTCACTGCATCCCATTTCCCACAGTCACTGCATCTCCTATCCCTCATTCACTGCATCCCATTACCCACAGTCACTGCATCGCGTTACCCTCAGTCACTGTATCACATTACCCTCAGTCACTGCACCCATTTCCCACAGTCACTGCATCCCATTGCCCTCAGTCACTGCAGCCCATTTCAAACAGACACTGCATCTCCTTTCCCGCAGTCACTGCATCTCAGTTCACAAAGCCACTGCATCCCATTGCCCTCAGTCACTGCATCCCATTGCCCTCAGTCACTGCATCCCATTTCACTCAGTCACTGCATCCCTTTTAACGGACACAGTGAATCCCATTTAACTCAGACAGTGCATCCATTTCACTCAGTCATTGCATCTCATTACCCTCAATCACTGCATCCCATTACCCTGTCACTGCATCCCATGAACTTCAGTCACAGGATCCCATTTCAAACAGACACTGCATCTCCTTTCCCTCAGTCACTGCATCCCATTTCACACAGCCACTGCATCCCATTTCGCACAGCCACTGCATCCCATTTCACTCATTCACTGCAGCTCATTTCACTCAGTCACTGCAGCTCATTTCACTCAGTCACTGCAGCTCATTTCACTCAGTGACTGCAGCTCATTTCACTCAGTCACAGCATCCCATTTCACTCAGTCACAGCATCCCATTTCACTCAGTCACAGCATCCCATTTCACTCAGTGACTGCTACCCATTACTCTCAGTCACAGCATCCCATTTCACTCATTCACTGCATCGCATTTCACTCAGTCACTGCATCCCATATCACTCAGTCACTGCATCCCATTTCCCTCAGTCACTGCAACCCATTTCCCATGGTCATTGCATCTCCTTTCCTCCGTCACTGCATCACATTACCCTCAGTCACTGCATCACATTACCCTCAGCCCCAGCATCCCATTTCACTCAGTGCCTGCATGCCATTTCACTCAGTCACTGCATCCCATTTCACTCAGTCACTCCCTCCCATTACACTCAGTCACTCCCTCCCATTTAGGTCAGTCACTCCCTCCCATTTAGGTCAGTCACTCCCTCCCATTTAGGTCAGTCACTCCCTCCCATTTCAGTCACTCCTTCCAATTTCAGTCAGTCACTGCATCTCATTTCCCTCAGTCACTGCATCCCATTTCACTCAGTCACTGCATCCCATTTCACTCAGTCACTGCATCCCATTTCACTCAGTCACTGCATCCCATTACCCTCAGTCACTGCATCCCATTGCCCTCAGTCACTGCATCCCATTGCCCTCAGTCACTGCATCCTATTTTACTCGGTCACTGCATCCCATTTCACTCAGTCACTGCGTCTCATTTCACTCACTCAGTGCGTCCCATTTCACTCAGTCACTACCTCCCATTTCAGACAGTCACTGCATCCCATTTCCCTCAGTCACTGCGTCCCATTTCTCTCAGTCACTGCGTCCCATTTCACGCAGTCACTGCATCCCATTTCACGCAGTCACTGCATCCCATTTCACGCAGTCACTGCATCCCATTTCCCACAGTCACTGCTTCTCCTTTCCCTCAGTCTCAGCATCCCATTTCACTCAGTCACAGCATCCCATTTCACTCAGTCACTGCATCCCATTTAACTGAGACAGTGAATCTCATTTAACTGAGACAGTGAATCTCATTGAACTGAGACGGTGCATCCCATTACCCTCAGTCACAGCATTCCATTTCCCACAGTCACTGCATCTAGTTACCCTCAGTAACTGCATCTACTTTCCTTCAGTCACTGCATCTCATTTCCCTCAGTCACCGCATCCCATTTCACTCAGTCACCGCATCCCATTTCCCTCAGTCACCGCATCCCATTTCCCTCAGTCACCGCATCCCATTACCATCAGTCACCGCATTCCATTTCACTCAGTCACCGCATCGCATTTCCCTCAGTCACTGCATCGCATTTCCCTCAGTCACTGCATCCCATTTCCCTCAGTCACTGCATCCCATTTCCCTCAGTCACTGCATCCCATTTCCCTCAGCCACTGCATCCCATTTCACTCAGCCACTGCATCCCATTGCCCTCAGTCACTGCATCCCATTTCACTCAGTCACTGCATCCCATTTCACCGAGTCACTTCCTCCGACTTCGCTCAGTCACTGACTCCCATTTCACTCAGTCACTCCCTCGCATTTCAGTCAGTCACTCCCTGCCATTTCAGTCAGTCACTCCCTACCATTTCAGTCAGTCACTCCCTACCATTTCAGTCAGTCCCTACCATTTCACTCAGTCACTGCATCCCATTTCCCACATTCACTGCATCTCATTTCCCTCAGTCACTGCATACCATTTCCCCACTGTCACTGTATCACATTTCTGTCAGTCACTGCATCGCATTTCACTCAGTCACTGCATCCCATTTCACACAGTGACTGCACCCATTTCGCACAGTGACTGCACCCATTTCACACAGTGACTGCACCCATTTCACACAGTGACTGCACCCATTTCGCACAGTGACTGCACCCATTTCACACAGTGACTGCACCCATTTCACACAGTCACTGCATCTCCTTTTCCTCAGACACTGCATCCCATTTCACTCAGTCACTGCATCCTATTTCCCTCAGTCACTGCGTCACATTTCCGACAGTAACTGCATCACATTTCACTCAGTCTCAGCACCCCATTTCACTCAGTCACTGCGTCACATTTCCGACAGTAACTGCATCACATTTCACTCAGTCTCAGCACCCCATTTCACTCAGTCACTGCCTCCCAATTCATGCAGTCACTCCGTCCCATTTCACTCACTCAGTGCGTACCATTTCCCTCAGTCACTGCATCCCATTTCTATCAGTCGCGACATCCCATTTCCCTCAGTCACTGCATCCCATTACCATCAGTCACTGCATCCCATTACCATCAGTCACTGCATCACATTACCCTGAGTCACAGCATCCCATTTCACTCAGTGACTGCATCACATTTCACTCAGTGACTGCATCCCATTTCACTCAGTGACTGCCTCCCATTTCCCACAGTCACTGCAACCCATTTCCCACAGTCACCGCAACCCATTTCCCACAGTCACTGCGTCTCCTTTCCATCAGTCACAGCATCCCATTTCCCTCAGTCAGAGCATCCCATTTCACTCAGTCACTGCATCCCATTTAACTGAGACAGTGAATCTCATTGAACTGAGACGCTGCATCCCATTACCCTCAGTCACAGCATTCCATTTCCCACAGTCACTGCATCTCATTTCCCTCAGTCAATACATCTCATTTCCCTCAGTCAATGCATCTCATTTCCCTCAGTCAATGCATCTCATTTCCCTCAGTCACTGCATCCCATTTCACTCAGCCACTGCATCCCATTTCACTCAGCCACTGCATCCCATTTCACTCAGCCACTGCATCCCATTTCACTCAGCCACTGCATCCCATTTCACTCAGTCACTGCATCCCATTTAACTGAGACAGTGAATCCTATTCAACTGAGACAGTGCATCCATTTCCCTCAGTCACCGCACCCTATTCCCCTCAGTCACCGCATCCCATTTCACTCAGTCACGGCATCCCATTTCACTCAGTCACTCCCTCACATTTCAGTCAGTCACTCCCTCACATTTCACTCAGTCACTCCCTCACATTTCACTCAGTCACTCCCTCACATTTCAGTCACTGCATCCCATTACCCTCAGCCACTGCATCCATTTTCACTCAGCCAATTCATCCCATTTCAGTCAGTCACAGCATCCGATTTGACTCAGTCACGACATCCTATTTAACGGAGACATTGAATCCTATTCAACTGAGACAGTGCATCCCATGACCCTCAGTCACGGCACCCTATTCCACACAGACACCGCATTCCAATTCCCTCAGTCACCGCATCCCATTTCCTGCAGTCAGCGCATCCCATTTCACTCAGTCACCGCATCCCATTTCACTCAGTCACCGCATCCCATTTCACTCAGTCACCGCTTCACATTTCACTCAGTCACCGCTTCACATTTCACTCAGTCACCGCTTCACATTTCACTCAGTCACTGCACCCCATTTCACTCAGTCACTGCACCCCATTTCACTCAGTCACTGCACCCCATTTCACTCAGTCACTGCCTCCCATTTCAGTCAGTCACTCAGTCCCATTTCAGTGACTCCCTCCCATTTCCCTCAGTCACTGCGTCCCATTTCTCTCAGTCACTACATCACATTTCACGCAGTCAGTGCATCACATGTCTTTCAGTCTCTGCACCCCAGTACACTCAGTCACTGCATCCCAATTTCCCATCGTCACAGCATCTCCTTTCCTCAGTCACTGCATCCCATTTCACTCAGTCACTGCATCCCATTTCACTCAGTCACTGCATCCCATTTCACTGAGTCACTGCATCCCATTTCACTGAGTCACTGCATCCCATTACATTCAGTCACTGCATCCCATTTCACTCAGTCACTCCCTCCCATTTCACTCAGTCACTCCCTCCCATTTCACTCAGTCACTCCCTCCCATTTCACTCAGTCACTCCCTCCCATTTCAGTCAGTCACTGCATCTCATTTCCCTCTGTCACTGCATCTTATTTCCATCAGTCACTGCATCCCATTACCCTCAGTCACTGCATCCCATTACTCTCAGTCACTGCACCACTTTTCACTCAGTCACAGCCTCCCACTTCACGCAGTCACAGCCACCCACTTCACGCAGTCACTGCCTCCCAATTCACTCAGTCACGCCGTCCCATTTCACTCACTCAGTGCGTCCCATTTCAGTCAGTCACTGCATCCTATTTCCCTCAGTCACTGCGTCCCATTTCTCTCAGTCACTGCGTCCCATTTCACGCAGTCACTTCATCCCATTTCCCTCTGTCACTGCATCCCATTTCCCTCAGTCACTTCATCCCATTTCAATCAGTCACGGCCTCCCATTTCAATCAGTCACGGCATCCCATTTCCCTCTGTCACTGCATCCCATTTCCCTCTGTCACTGCATCCCATTTCACTCAGTCACTGCCTCCCATTTCAGTCAGTCACTCAGTCCCATTTCAGTGACTCCCTCCCATTTCCCTCAGTCACTGCGTCCCATTTCTGTCAGTCACTCAGTCCCATTTCAGTGACTCCCTCCCATTTCCCTCAGTCACTGCGTCCCATTTCTCTCAGTCACTACATCACATTTCACGCAGTCAGTGCATCACATGTCTTTCAGTCTCTGCACCCCAGTACACTCAGTCACTGCATCCCAATTTCCCATCGTCACAGCATCTCCTTTCCTCAGTCACTGCATCCCATTTCACTCAGTCACTCCCTCCCATTTCACTCAGTCACTGCATCGCATTTCCCTCAGTCACTGCATCGCATTTCCCTCAGTCAATGCATCACATTTCCCTCAGTCAATGCATCACATTACCCTCAGTCAGAGCATACCACTTCCCTCTGTCACTGCATCCCATTTCCCACATTCACTGCATCTCCTTTCCCTCAGTCACTGCATCCCATTACCCTCAGTCACTGCATCACATTTCCCTCAGTCACTGCATCACATTTCGCTGAGGCACTGCATCCCATTTCACTCAGTCACTGCATCCCAGGTCCCATAGTCACTGCATCTCCTTTCCTCAGTCACTGCATCCCATTACATTCAGTCACTGCATTCCATTACACTCAGCCACTGCACCCCATTTCACTCAATCACTGCAACCCATTTCCCAGAGTCACTGCATCCCATTACACTCAGTCACTGCATCCCATTTCATGCAGTCACTGCGTCCCATTTGACTCAGTCTGAGCATCCCATTTAACTGAGACAGTAAATCTCATTGAACTGAGACAGTATATCCCATTACCCTCAGTCACTGCATCTCATTTGCCTCAGTCACTGCATCTCATTTGCCTCAGTCACTGCATCTCATTTGCCTCAGTCACTGCATCTCATTTGCCTCCATCACTGCATCTCATTTGCCTCCGTCACTGCATCTCATTTGCCTCCGTCACTGCATCTCATTTGCCTCCGTCACTGCATCTCATTTGCCTCCGTCACTGCATCTCATTTGCCTCCGTCACTGCATCTCATTTCCCTCCGTCACTGCATCTCATTTCCCTCCGTCACTGCATCTCATTTTACTCAGCCACTGCATCCCATTTGACTCAGTCACAGCATCCCATTTGACTCAGTCACTACGTCCGATTTAACGGAGACAGTGAATCCTATTCAACTGAGACAGTGCGTCCATTTCCCTCAGTCACCGCACCCTATTTCCCACAGTCACCGCATTCCATTCCCCTCAGTCACCGCATCCCATTTCAGTCAGTCACCGCATCCCATTACCCTGTCACTGCATCCCATGAACTTCAGTGAAACGATGCCATTTCAAACAGACACTGCATCTCCTTTCCCTCAGTCAGAGCATCCCATTTCACTCAGTCAGAGCATCCCATTTCACTGAGACACTGCATCACATTACCCTCAGTCACAGCATTCCATTTCCCTCAGTCACGGCATCTCATTTCCCTCCGTCACTGCATCTCATTTCCCTCAGTCACTGCATCCCATTGCCATCAGTCACTGCATCCCATTGCCCTCAGTCACTGCATCCCATTGCCCTCAGTCACTGCATCCCATTTCCCACAGTCACTGCATCTCCTATCCCTCATTCACTGCATCTCCTATCCCTCATTCACTGCATCCCATTACCCACAGTCACCGCATCGTGTTACCCTCAGTCACTGTATCACATTACCCTCAGTCACTGCACCCATTTCCCAGTCACTGCATCCCATTGCCCTCAGTCACTGCAGCCCATTTCAAACAGACACTGCATCTCCTTTCCCGCAGCCACTGCATCTCAGTTCACAAAGCCACTGCATCCCATTGCCCTCAGTCACTGCATCCCATTTCACTCAGTCACTGCATCCCATTTAACGGACACAGTGAATCCCATTTAACCCAGACAGTGCATCCATTTCACTCAGTCATTGCATCCCATTACCCTCACTCACTGCATCCCATTATCCTGTCACTGCATCCCATGAACTTCAGTCACAGGATCCCATTTCAAACAGACACTGCATCTCCTTTCCCTCAGTCACTGCATCCCATTTCGCAAAGCCACTGCATCCCATTTCGCACAGCCACTGCATCCCATTTCACTCATTCACTGCAGCTCATTTCACTCAGTCACTGCAGCTCATTTCACTCAGTCACTGCAGCTCATTACCCTCAGTCACTGCATCCCATTCATCTCAGTCACTGCATCCCATTTCCCACATTCACTGCATCTCCTTTCCCTCAGTCACTGCATCCCATTTCCCACATTCACTGCATCTCCTTTCCCTCAGTCACTGCATCCCATTTCCCTCAGTCACTGCATCCCATTACCCTCAGTCACTGAATCCCATTACCCTCAGTCACTGCATCACATTTCACCCAGTCACTGCAACCCATTTCCCATAGTCACTGCATCTCCTTTCCTCAGTCACTGCATCACATTACCCTCAGTCACTGCATCCCATTTCACTTAGTCACTGCATCCCATTTCACTTAGTCACTGTATCGCATGACCCTCAGTCACTGCATCGCACGACCCTCAGTGACTGCATCGCACGACCCTCAGTGACTGCATCGCACGACCCTCAGTGACTGCATCCCATTTCACTCAGTCACTGCATCCCATTTCACTCAGTCACTGCATCTCCTTACGTCAGTCACAGCATCCAATTTCACTCAGTCACTGCATCCCAGTTCACTCAGTCACTGCATCTCATTTCAGTCAGTCACTCCCTCCCATTTCAGTCAGTCACTCCCTCCCATTTCAGTCAGTCACTCCCTCCCATTTCAGTGAGTCACTGCATCACATTTCCCTCATTCACTGCAACCCATTTCGCACTGTCACTGCATCACCATTCCCTCAGTCACTGCATCGCATTTCACTCAGTCACTGCATCCCATTTCACTCAGTCACTGCATCCCATTTCACTCAGTCACTGCATCCCATATCACTCAGTCACTGCATCCCATATCACTCAGTCACTGCATCACATTTCATTCAGTCACTGCAACCCATTTCATTCAGTCACTGCAACCCATTTCCCATGGGCACTGCATCTCCTTTCCTCAGTCACTGCATCACATTACCCTCAGTCACTGCATCACATTACCCTCAGTCCCAGCATCCCATTTCACTCAGTGCCTGCATGCCATTTCACTGAGTCACTGCATGCCATTTCACCGAGTCACTCCTTCCCATTACACTCAGTCACTCCCTCCCATTTCACTCAGTCACTCCCTCCCATTTAGGTCAGTCACTCCCTCCCATTTCACTCAGTCACTCCCTCCCATTTAGGTCACTCCTTCCAATTTCAGTCAGTCACTGCATCTCATTTCCCTCAGTCACTGCATCTCATTTCCCTCAGTCACTGCATCTCATTTCCCTCAGTCAGTGCATCTCATTTCACTCAGCCATTGCATCCCATTTCACTCAGCCACTGCATCCAATTTCACTCAGTCACTACATCCTATTTAACGGAGACAGTGAATCCTATTCAACTGAGACAGTGCATCCATTTCCCTCAGTCACCGCACCCTATTTCCCACAGTCACCGCATTCCATTCCCCTCAGTCACCGCATCCCATTTCAGTCAGTCACCGCATCCCATTTCAGTCAGTCACCGCATCACACTTCCATCAGTCACTGCATCCCATGATCCTCAGTCACTGCATCCCATGATCCTCAGTCACTGAATCCCATGATCCTCAGTCACTGAATCCCATGACCCTCAGTCACTGAATCCCATGACCCTCAGTCACTGCATCCCATTTCACACAGCCACTGCATCCCATTACCCTCAGTCATGGCATCCCATGAACTTCAGTGAAAGGATGCCATTTCAAACAGACACTGCATCTCCTTTCCCTCAGTCACAGGATCCTATTTCACTCAGTCAGAGCATCCCATTTCACTCAGTCAGAGCATCCCATTTCACTGAGACACTGCATCCCATTACCCTCTGTCACTGCATTCCATTTCCCTCAGTCACTGCATCTCATCTCCCTCCGTCACTGCATCTCATTTCCCTCCGTCACTGCATCCCATTTCACTCAGCCACTGCATCCCATTGCCCTCAGTCACTGCATCCCATTTCCATCAGTCACCGCATCCCATGACCTCAGTCACTGAATCCCATGATCCTCAGTCACTGAATCCCATAACCCTCAGTCACTGCATCCCGTTTCACACAGCCACTGCATCCCATTTCACTCAGTCACTGCATCCCATTGCCCTCAGTCACTGAAACCCATTGCCCTCAGTCACTGAAACCCATTGCCCTCAGTCACTGCATCCCATTTCCCACAGTCACTGCATCCCTTTTCCCACAGTCACTGCACCCATTTCCCACAGTCACTGCATCCCATTTCCCACAGTCACTGCATCCCATTTCCCACAGTCACTGCATCCCATTGCCCTCAGTCACTGCATCCCATTGCCCTCAGTCACTCCCTCCCATTTCAAGCAGACACTGCATCTCCTTTCCCGCAGTCACTGCATCTCAGTTCACAAAGCCACTGCATCCCATTGCCCTCAGTCATTGCATCCCATTACCCTCAGTCACTGTATCCCATTACCCTGTCACTGCATCCCATGAACTTCAGTCACAGGATCCCATTTCAAACAGACTCTGCATCTCCTTTCCGTCAGTCACTGCATCCCATTTCACACAGCCACTGCATCCCATTTCGCACAGCCACTGCATCCCATTTTACTCATTAACTGCACCTCATTTCACTCAGTCACTGCATCCCATTCATCTCAGTCACTGCATCCCATTTCCCAGATTCACTGCATCTCCTTTCCCTCAGTCACTGCATCCCATTTCAGTCAGTCACTGCATCCCATTTCCCTCAGTCACTGAAACCCATTACCCTTAGTCACTGAATCCCATTTCACTCAGTCACTGGATCCCATATCACTCAGTCACTGGATCCCATTTCATGCAGTCACTGCGTCCCATTTCACTCAGTCTGAGCATCCCATTTGACTCAGTCAGAGCATCCCATTTAACTGAGACAGTAAATCTCATTGAACTGAGACAGTAGATCCCATTACCCTCAGTCACAGCATTCCATTTCCCTCAGTCACTGCATCTCATTTCCCTCCGTCACTGCATCTCATTTCCCTCCGTCACTGCATCTCATTTCCCTCCGTCACTGCATCTCATTTCCCTCCGTCACTGCATCTCATTTTACTCAGCCACTGCATCCCATTTCACTCAGTCACAGCATCCCATTTGACTTAGTCACTACATCCGCTTTAACGTAGACAGTGAATCCTATTCAACTGAGACAGTGCGTCCATTTCCCTCAGTCACCGCACCCTATTTCCCACAGTCACCGCATTCCATTCCCCTCAGTCACCGCATCCCATTTCAGTCAGTCACCGCATCCCATTTCAGTCAGTCACCGCATCCCATTACCCTCAGTCATGGCATCCCATTACCCTGTCACTGCATCCCATGAACTTCAGTGAAAGGATGCCATTTCAAACAGACACTGCATCTCCTTTCCCTCAGTCAGAGCATCCCATTTCACTCAGTCAGAGCATCCCATTTCACTCAGTCAGAGCATCCCATTTCACTGAGACACTGCATCACATTACCCTCAGTCACAGCATTCCATTTCCCTCAGTCACGGCATCTCATTTCCCTCCGTCACTGCATCTCATTTCCCTCAGTCACGGCATCTCATTTCCCTCAGTCACGGCATCTCATTTCCCTCCGTCACTGCATCTCATTTCCCTCCGTCACTGCATCCCATTGCCCTCAGTCACTGCATCCCATTGCCCTCAGTCACTGCATCCCATTGCCCTCAGTCACTGCATTCCATTTCACTCAGTCACTGCATCCCATTTCCCACAGTCACTGCATCTCCTATCCCTCATTCACTGCATCCCATTACCCACAGTCACTGCATCGTGTTACCCTCAGTCACTGTATCACATTACCCTCAGTCACTGCACCCATTTCCCACAGTCACTGCATCCCATTTCCCACAGTCACTGCATCCCATTGCCCTCAGTCACTGCAGCCCATTTCAAACAGACACTGCATCTCCTTTCCCGCAGCCACTGCATCCCATTGCCCTCAGTCACTGCATCCCATTTCACTCAGTCACTGCATCCCATTTAACGGACACAGTGAATCACATTTAACCCAGACAGTGCATCCATTTCACTCAGTCATTGCATCCCATTACCCTCACTCACTGCATCCCATTACCCTGTCACTGCATCCCATGAACTTCAGTCACAGGATCCCATTTCAAACAGACACTGCATCTCCTTTCCCTCAGTCACTGCATCCCATTTCGCACAGCCACTGCATCCCATTTCGCACAGCCACTGCATCCCATTTCGCACAGCCACTGCATCCCATTTCGCACAGCCACTGCATCCCATTTCACTCATTCACTGCAGCTCATTTCACTCAGTCACTGCAGCTCATTTCACTCAGTCACAGCATCCCATTTCACTCAGTGACTGCAACCCATTACCCTCAGTCACAGCATCCCATTTCCGTCAGTCACTGCATCCCATTCATCTCAGTCACTGCATCCCATTTCCCACATTCACTGCATCTCCTTTCCCTCAGTCACTGCATCCCATTTCCCTCAGTCACTGAAACCCATTTCGCACTGTAACTGCATCTCCCTTCCCTCAGTCACTGCATCGTATTTCACTCAGTCACTGCATCCCATGACCCTCAGTCACTGCATCCCATGACGCTCAGTCACTGCATCCCATTTCACTCAGTCACTGCATCCCATTTCACTCAGTCACTGCATCCCATTACCCTCAGTCACTGCATCCCATTACCCTTAGTCACTGCATCACATTTCACCCAGTCACTGCAACCCATTTCCCATAGTCACTGCATCTCCTTTCCTCAGTCACTGCATCACATTACCCTCAGTCCCAGCATCCCATTTCACTCAGTCACTGCATCCCATTTCACTTAGTCATTGCATCCCATTTCACTTAGTCACTGTATCGCATGACCCTCAGTCACTGCATCGCACGACCCTCAGTGACTGCATCGCACGACCCTCAGTGACTGCATCGCACGACCCTCAGTGACTGCATCCCATTTCACTCAGTCACTGCATCCCATTTCCCATGGTCACTGCATCTCCTTACGTCAGTCACAGCATCCAATTTCACTCAGTCACTGCATCCCAGTTCATTCAGTCACTGCATCTCATTTCAGTCAGTCACTCCCTCCCATTTCAGTCAGTCACTCCCTCCCATTTCAGTCAGTCACTCCCTCCAATTTCAGTGAGTCACTGCATCCCATTTCCCTCATTCACTGCAACCCATTTCGCACTGTCACTGCATCACCATTCCCTCAGTCACTGCATCGCATTTCACTCAGTCACTGCATCCCATTTCACTCAGTCACTGCATCCCATATCACTCAGTCACTGCATCCCATATCACCCAGTCACTGCATCACATTTCATTCAGTCACTGCAACCCATTTCCCATGGGCACTGCATCTCCTTTCCTCAGTCACTGCATCACATTACCCTCAGTCCATGCATCCCATTTCACTCAGTGCCTGCATGCCACTTCACTGAGTCACTGCATGCCATTTCACCGAGTCACTCCCTCCCATTACACTCAGTCACTCCCTCCCATTTCACTCAGTCACTCCCTCCCATTTAGGTCACTCCTTCCAATTTCAGTCAGTCACTGCATCTCATTTCCCTCAGTCACTGCATCTCATTTCCCTCAGTCACTGCATCTCATTTCCCTCCGTCACTGCATCTCATTTCACTCAGCCACTGCATCCCATTTCACTCAGCCACTGCATCCCATTTCACTCAGCCACTGCATCCCATTTCACTCAGTCACTACAACCTATTTAACGGAGACAGTGAATCCTATTCAACTGAGACAGTGCATCCATTTCCCTCAGTCACCACACCCTATTTCCCACAGTCACCGCATTCCATTCCCCACAGTCACCGCATCCCATTTCCATCAGTCACTGCATCCCATGATCCTCAGTCACTGCATCCCATGATCCTCAGTCACTGCATCCCATGATCCTCAGTCACTGAATCCCATGACCCTCAGTCACTGAATCCCATGACCCTCAGTCACTGAATCCCATTTCACTCAGTCACTGCATCCCATTTCACACAGCCACTGCATCCCATTACCCTCAGTCATGGCATCCCATGAACTTCAGTGAAAGGATGCCATTTCAAACAGACACTGCATCTCCCTTCCCTCAGTCACAGGATCCTATTTCACTCAGTCAGAGCATCCCATTTCACTCAGTCAGAGCATCCCATTTCACTGAGACACTGCATCCCATTACCCTCTGTCACTGCATTCCATTTCCCTCAGTCACTGCATCTCATCTCCCTCCGTCACTGCATCCCATTTCACTCAGCCACTGCATCCCATTTCACTCAGCCACTGCATCCCATTTCACTCAGCCACCGCATCCCATTTCCATCAGTCACTGCATCCCATGACCTCAGTCACTGAATCCCATGATCCTCAGTCACTGAATCCCATAACCCTCAGTCACTGCATACCGTTTCACACAGCCACTGCATCCCATTGTCCTCAGTCACTGCATCCCATTTCCCACAGTCACTGCAACCCATTTCCCACAGTCACTGCAACCCATTTCCCACAGTCATTGCATCACGTTACCCTCAGTCACTGCATCACATTACCCTCAGTCACTGCATCACATTACCCTCAGTCACTGCATCACATTACCCTCAGTCACTGCATCCCATTTCAAGCAGACACTGCATCTCCTTTCCCGCAGTCACTGCATCTCAGTTCACAAAGCCACCGCATCCCATTGCCCTCAGTCACTGCATCCCATTACCCTGTCACTGCATCCCATGAACTTCAGTCACAGGATCCCATTTCAAACAGACACTGCATCTCCTTTCCCTCAGTCACTGCATCCCATTTCACTCAGTCACTGCATCCCATTTCAGTCAGTCACTCCCATTTCAGTGAGTCACTGCATCCCATTTCCATCAGTCACTGCAACCCATTTCGCACTGTCACTGCATCTCCATTCCCTCAGTCACTGCATCGCATTTCACTCAGTCACTGCATCCCATGACCCTCAGTCACTGCATCCCATGACCCTCAGTCACTGCATCCCATGACCCTCAGTCACTGCATCACATTTCACTCAGTCACTGCATCCCATGTCCCACATTCACTGCATCTCCTTTCCCGCAGTCACTGCATCGCATTTCACTCAGTCACTGCATCCCATGACCCACAGTCACTGCATCCCATTTCACTCAGTCACTGCATCCCATTTCCCACATTCACTGCATCTCCTTTCCCTCAGTCACTGCATCGCATTTCACTCAGTTACTGCATGCCATGACCCACAGTCACTGCATCCCATTACGCTCAGTCACTGCATAGCTTTTCGCTCAGTCACTGCATCCCATGACGCTCAGTCACTGCATCCCATGACGCTCAGTCACTGCATCCCATTTCGCACAGCCACTGCATCCCATTTCGCACAGCCACTGCATCCCATTTCGCACAGCCACTGCATCCCATTTCACTCATTCACTGCAGCTCATTTCACTCAGTCACTGCAGCTCATTTCACTCAGTCACAGCATCCCATTTCACTCAGTGACTGCAACCCATTACCCTCAGTCACAGCATCCCATTTCCGTCAGTCACTGCATCCCATTCATCTCAGTCACTGCATCCCATTTCCCACATTCACTGCATCTCCTTTCCCTCAGTCACTGCATCCCATTTCCCTCAGTCACTGAAACCCATTTCGCACTGTAACTGCATCTCCCTTCCCTCAGTCACTGCATCGTATTTCACTCAGTCACTGCATCCCATGACCCTCAGTCACTGCATCCCATGACGCTCAGTCACTGCATCCCATTTCACTCAGTCACTGCATCCCATTTCACTCAGTCACTGCATCCCATTACCCTCAGTCACTGCATCCCATTACCCTTAGTCACTGCATCACATTTCACCCAGTCACTGCAACCCATTTCCCATAGTCACTGCATCTCCTTTCCTCAGTCACTGCATCACATTACCCTCAGTCCCAGCATCCCATTTCACTCAGTCACTGCATCCCATTTCACTCAGTCATTGCATCCCATTTCACTTAGTCACTGTATCGCATGACCCTCAGTCACTGCATCGCACGACCCTCAGTGACTGCATCGCACGACCCTCAGTGACTGCATCGCACGACCCTCAGTGACTGCATCGCACGACCCTCAGTGACTGCATCGCACGACCCTCAGTGACTGCATCCCATTTCACTCAGTCACTGCATCCCATTTCCCATGGTCACTGCATCTCCTTACGTCAGTCACAGCATCCAATTTCACTCAGTCACTGCATCCCAGTTCATTCAGTCACTGCATCTCATTTCAGTCAGTCACTCCCTCCCATTTCAGTCAGTCACTCCCTCCCATTTCAGTCAGTCACTCCCTCCAATTTCAGTGAGTCACTGCATCCCATTTCCCTCATTCACTGCAACCCATTTCGCACTGTCACTGCATCACCATTCCCTCAGTCACTGCATCGCATTTCACTCAGTCACTGCATCCCATTTCACTCAGTCACTGCATCCCATATCACTCAGTCACTGCATCCCATATCACCCAGTCACTGCATCACATTTCATTCAGTCACTGCAACCCATTTCCCATGGGCACTGCATCTCCTTTCCTCAGTCACTGCATCACATTACCCTCAGTCCATGCATCCCATTTCACTCAGTGCCTGCATGCCACTTCACTGAGTCACTGCATGCCATTTCACCGAGTCACTCCCTCCCATTACACTCAGTCACTCCCTCCCATTTCACTCAGTCACTCCCTCCCATTTAGGTCACTCCTTCCAATTTCAGTCAGTCACTGCATCTCATTTCCCTCAGTCACTGCATCTCATTTCCCTCAGTCACTGCATCTCATTTCCCTCCGTCACTGCATCTCATTTCACTCAGCCACTGCATCCCATTTCACTCAGCCACTGCATCCCATTTCACTCAGCCACTGCATCCCATTTCACTCAGTCACTACAACCTATTTAACGGAGACAGTGAATCCTATTCAACTGAGACAGTGCATCCATTTCCCTCAGTCACCACACCCTATTTCCCACAGTCACCGCATTCCATTCCCCACAGTCACCGCATCCCATTTCCATCAGTCACTGCATCCCATGATCCTCAGTCACTGCATCCCATGATCCTCAGTCACTGCATCCCATGATCCTCAGTCACTGAATCCCATGACCCTCAGTCACTGAATCCCATGACCCTCAGTCACTGAATCCCATTTCACTCAGTCACTGCATCCCATTTCACACAGCCACTGCATCCCATTACCCTCAGTCATGGCATCCCATGAACTTCAGTGAAAGGATGCCATTTCAAACAGACACTGCATCTCCCTTCCCTCAGTCACAGGATCCTATTTCACTCAGTCAGAGCATCCCATTTCACTCAGTCAGAGCATCCCATTTCACTGAGACACTGCATCCCATTACCCTCTGTCACTGCATTCCATTTCCCTCAGTCACTGCATCTCATCTCCCTCCGTCACTGCATCCCATTTCACTCAGCCACTGCATCCCATTTCACTCAGCCACTGCATCCCATTTCACTCAGCCACCGCATCCCATTTCCATCAGTCACTGCATCCCATGACCTCAGTCACTGAATCCCATGATCCTCAGTCACTGAATCCCATAACCCTCAGTCACTGCATACCGTTTCACACAGCCACTGCATCCCATTGTCCTCAGTCACTGCATCCCATTTCCCACAGTCACTGCAACCCATTTCCCACAGTCACTGCAACCCATTTCCCACAGTCATTGCATCACGTTACCCTCAGTCACTGCATCACATTACCCTCAGTCACTGCATCACATTACCCTCAGTCACTGCATCACATTACCCTCAGTCACTGCATCCCATTTCAAGCAGACACTGCATCTCCTTTCCCGCAGTCACTGCATCTCAGTTCACAAAGCCACCGCATCCCATTGCCCTCAGTCACTGCATCCCATTACCCTGTCACTGCATCCCATGAACTTCAGTCACTGCATCCCATTTCAGTCAGTCACTCCCATTTCAGTGAGTCACTGCATCCCATTTCCATCAGTCACTGCAACCCATTTCGCACTGTCACTGCATCTCCATTCCCTCAGTCACTGCATCGCATTTCACTCAGTCACTGCATCCCATGACCCTCAGTCACTGCATCCCATGACCCTCAGTCACTGCATCCCATGACCCTCAGTCACTGCATCCCATGACCCTCAGTCACTGCATCACATTTCACTCAGTCACTGCATCCCATGTCCCACATTCACTGCATCTCCTTTCCCGCAGTCACTGCATCGCATTTCACTCAGTCACTGCATCCCATGACCCACAGTCACTGCATCCCATTTCACTCAGTCACTGCATCCCATTTCCCACATTCACTGCATCTCCTTTCCCTCAGTCACTGCATCGCATTTCACTCAGTTACTGCATGCCATGACCCACAGTCACTGCATCCCATTACGCTCAGTCACTGCATAGCTTTTCGCTCAGTCACTGCATCCCATGACGCTCAGTCACTGCATCCCATGACGCTCAGTCACTGCATCCCATGACGCTCAGTCACTGCATCCCATGACGCTCAGTCACTGCATCCCATGACCCTCAGTCACTGCATCCCATTACCCTCAGTCACTGCATCCCATTACCCTCAGTCACTGCATCCCATTACCCTCAGTCACTGCATCCCATTACCCTTAGTCACTGCATTCCAATAATTTCAGTCACAGGATCCCATTTCAAACAGACACTGCATTTCCTTTGCCGCAGTCCCTGCATCCCAGTTCACACAGCCACTGCATCCCATTGCCCTCAGTCAGTGCATCCCATTTCACACAGCCACTGCATCCCCTTTCACACAGCCACTGCATCCCATTTCACTCAGTCACTGCATCCCATTGCCCTCAGTCACTGCATCCCATTTCACTCAGTCACTGCATCCCATTTCACACAGATACTGCATCCCATTTCACTCAGACAATGCATCCCATTACCCTCAGTCACTGCATCCAATTACCCTCAGTCACTGCATCCCATTTCCATCATTCACTGCATCCCACTTCACTCAGTCACTGCATCCCATCTCCCTCAGTCACAGCATCCCACTTCTATCATTCAGGGCGTCTCCTTTCCCTCAGTCACTGCGTCCCATTTCCATCAGTGACTGCATCCCATTTCCCACAGTCACTGCATCCCATTTCACTCAGTCACTGCATCACATTTCACTCAGTCAGTGCATCCCATCACCCTCAGTCTCTGCATCCCATTTCACTCAGTCACAGCATCCCACTTCTATCAGTCACTGCATCCCATTTCACTCAGTCACTGCGTCCCTGTCCATCAGTGACAGCATCCCATTTCCCTCAGTCACTGCATCCCATTGCCCTCAGTCACTGCATCCCATTTCCCTCAGTCACTGCATCCCATTTCCATCATTCACTGCATCCCACTTCACTCAGTCACTGCATCCCATTTCTCACAGTCACTGCACCCATTTCAGTCAGTCACTGCATCCCATTTCCATCATTCACTGCATCCCATTTCACTCAGTCACTGCATCCCATCTCCCTCAGTCTCTGCATCCCATTTCACTCAGTCACAGCATCCCACTTCCATCAGTCACTGCATCCCACTTCCATCAGTCACGGCGTCTCTTTTCCCTCAGTCACTGCGTCCCATGTCCATCAGTGACTGCATCCCATTTCCCACAGTCACTGCATCCCATTGCCCTCAGTCACTGCATCCCATTGCCCTCAGTCACTGCATCCCATTGACCTCAGTCACTGCATCCCATTGACCTCAGTCACTGCATCCCATTTCAAACAGACACTGCATCTCCATTCCCACAGTCACAGCATCTCAATTCACACAGCCACTGCATCCCAGTTCACACAGCCACTGTATCCCATTTCACACGGCCACTGCATCCCATTGCCCTCAGTCACTGCATCCCACTGCCCTCAGTCACTGCATCTCATTTCACTCAGTCACTGCATCTCATTTCACTCAGTCACTGCATCCCATTTCACTCAGTCACTGCATCCCCTTTCCTCAGTCACTGCATCTACTTTCCTCAGTCACTGCATCCCATTTCACTCAGTCACTACATCCCATTTAACAGTCACTGCACCCCATTTCACAGAGTCACTGCATCCATTTCCTTCAGTCACTGCATCCCATTTCACTCAGTCACTGCAGCTCATTTCACTCAGTCACTGCAGCTCATTTCACTTAGTCACAGCATCCCATTTCACTCAGTGACTGCAACCCATTACCCTCAGTCACAGCATCCCATTTCCATCAGTCACTGCATCCCATTCATCTCAGTCACTGAATTCCATTGCCCTCAGTCACTGCATCCCATTTCCATCAGTCACTGCATCCCATTCCCCACAGTCACCGCATCCCATTCCCCACAGTCGCAGCATCCCAATTCACTCAGTCACTGCATCCCATTTCCCTCAGTCACTGCATCCCATTTCCCTCAGTCACTGCATCCCATTTCCCTCAGTCACTGCATCTCCTTTCCTCAGTCACTGCATTTACTTTCCTCAGTCACTGCATTTACTTTCCTCAGTCACTGCATCCCATTCCACTCAGTCACTACATCCCATTTAAAAGTCACTGCATCCCATTTCACAGAGTCACTGCATTCCATTTCCTTCAGTCACCTCATCCCATTACCCTCAGTCACTGCATCCCATTTCCCTCAGTCACTGCATCCCATTTCCATCATTCACTGCATCCCACTTCACACAGTCACTGCATCCCATCTGCCACAGTCACTGCATTCCACTTCCATGAGTCACTGCATCCCACTTCCATCATTCACGGCGTCTCCTTTCCCTCAGTCACTGCGTCTCATTTCCATCAGTGACTGCATCCCATTTCTCACAGTCACTGCACCCATTTCAGTCAGTCACTGCATCCCATTTCCATCATTCACTGCATCCCATTTCACTCAGTCACTGCATCCCATCTCCCTCAATCTCTGCATCCCATTTCACTCAGTCACAGCATCCCACTTCCATCAGTCACTGCATCCCACTTCCATCAGTCACGGCGTCTCTTTTCCCTCAGTCACTGCGTCCCATGTCCATCAGTGACTGCATCCCATTTCCCACAGTCACTGCATCCCATTTCCATCAGTCACTGCATCCCATTGCCCTCAGTCACTGCCTCCCATTGACCTCATTCACTGCATCCCATTTCAAACAGACACTGCATCTCCATTCCCAAAGTCACAGCATCTCAATTCACACAGCCACTGCATCCCAGTTCACACAGCCACTGTATCCCATTTCACACAGCCACTGCATCCCATTGCCCTCAGTCACTGCATCCCATTGCCCTCAGTCACTGCATCCCATTTCACTCAGTCACTGCATCCCATTTCACGCAGACACTACATCCCATTTCCCTTAGTCAGTGCATCCCATTACCCTCAGTCACTGCATCCCAGTTCACACAATCACTGCCTCCCGTTTCACTGAGTCACGGCATCCCGTTTCACTGAGTCACTGCATCCCGTTTCACTGAGTCACTGAATCGCATTTGTTGTTTTCACTTGAATGCAATGGTCATGAATCTCCTCCAATGGCTGGTCATGTATTTCCAATGCAAAATTTTACCAAGTTTTGATTTTCAATTTTGATTACATGTGTCTCCTCTATTCTATAAGATGCTGCAATAAACTCAAATTTGACAAATCATAATTCAACCACCATTACCTACAGAGTTAATTTCATCAAACAGATCCAATTAGAATTGTCACATTCCCAAATCCTGATTCAAGGTTTTCTCATTATGGGCCACGTGGTTAAGAAAAAAGACACTTAGAATCAGAGAGATGTACAGTGGGGAAACAGATCCTTTGGCCCAATTTGTCTCTGTTGACCAGATATCCTAAGTTAATTTAGTCCCATTTGCCGGCATTTGGCCCATATTCCTCTCAACCCGTCCTATTCATATACCCATCCACATGCCTTTTAAACGTACAAGCCTCCACCACTTCCTCTGGCAGCTCATTCCATACATGCTGTTCGCTCTATCCACGTCCCTCGTAATTGTATAAACTTCCATATGGTCAGCCCTGAACTCCAAAGTTCCAAGAAATAGCTGCCTGTTCAAGCCCACGGTATACCTCCAACCTCCGATGCTCGTAACATCCTTGTAGATCTTCTCTGAACCCTTTCAAGTTTACAACATACAACAAGACGGCACAGAATAGGCCCTTCGGCCCTCAATGGTGCGCCGACAACTTTCCTCTCGCAAGGAGACCAAAATCGATTGCAGTATTCCAAAAGCAGCCGAATCAATGTCCTACATGGCTGCTAAGTGATCTCCCAACTCCTATACTCAATGCACTGACCGATAAAGGTGAGCACACCAAATGTCTCCTTCATATCCTTTCTACCGGTGGCTGTACTTTGATGGAACTACGAAACTGCACTCCAGCGTCTCTTTATTAAGCAACACTCCCCACAACCTTCAGTGTATACGTGCTGCCCTGATTTGCCTTTCCAAAATGTAGCACCTCACATTTATCTAACCTCAACTCCATCTGCCACTCCTCAGTTTATTGGCCCTTGTCAATGTCCCATTGCATTCTGAGGTGACCTTCTTGGCTGGCTACTACACCTTCAATCATTGGGAAACTTACTAACCACACCTTCTATTTTCATATCCAAATCATTGCATCACTTCAACTCCCCCTCCCACTCCCTGGACGACATGTCCATCCTGGGCCTCTTCCAGTGTCACAACCATACCACCCAGAAAGTAGAAGAGCAGCACCTCATATTCCGTCTCAGGAGCTTCCAACTCAAAAGCCTCAATATGGACTTTGCCACCCTCAAAATCTCCCCACCCGCTAGCCTCATCCCAAGACTAGTTCCTCCCCTCATCCCTGCCTCCATGACCTGTCCGCCTTCTCTCCCACCTATCCACTCCTCCCACCTCACTGACCAACTCCCACCACTGCTTGGAATTATTATTCTTTTCACACTTCATCAGCTCGACGTGATTTCGAAAATCTATTTTCCAATTGTTGGAAAAAGTGAGATAAAGTAAAAGAAGTTACATTCTCACCACTCGGGAAATCTCTGAATATTCTTCTGTTGAAAGGCCGCCAAGGAACGATGCAATTCTTGTGTCACAAACGCTGTGAGGGAGACATCTTTTTCGGTTCCACTAACTCCACCCTCAGGAAGACAAACCCACATAACATATCTAGCGACTTAAAGCATACTCTATTGTTGCCCAAGGTGGAGAGCTGGATGAACACAGCAGGCCAAGCAGCATCAGAGGAGCAAGAAAGCTTGTGTTTCGGGACGAGACCCTACTTCAGAAAATTGGCGCTGGAGAATCTGAGATGACAAGGTGTAAAGCCGGATGATACTGCTTGGCCTGCTGTGTTCATCCAGCTTTACACCTTCTTATCTCAGATTCTCCAGCATCTGCAGTTCCTACTGCCTCTATTGTTGCCCTTTCACTTTACTGAACTAATATGAGCCAGTAGTTTTGTTTAGGCCCGTGTAATCTGACAGTTATTGGCCTGTACAAAATCCTGAATTAATTTTGATCGACTGACAGGAGGAGAGATGAATTTTATAGAAATTTTTGTTTTCTACCAATTTGCAGAGGGCATTGTGGGCGATTGGAGGACAGTGTTATTATCCTCCAGGTCTGCGGACTGCATCGTTACCAACTTGCCCATTTGCATATACATACAATATTCATTATGTACCAATGAAACATAATAAACCAATACTGCGTACTAAAAACAACCCTCACATATCAATGGAAATTTAATATTTATCACAGAGCTTGAAGGATTGAATTCAATGATACAAAGCAAAAACCAGTGAAGATGAGTGCAGTTGGTCAGCACTTTTGCCTCTAAGTGGAGGTTTGCAGTTTGAGGCCACCCAGGAACAAGCAAGCTCTGTCTAACTCCAAGGGCAGCACGGTGGCTCAGTGGTTAGCACTGCTGACTCACAGCGCCAGGGACCCAGGTTCGATCCCACCGTTGGGCGATCTTCTGTGCGGAGTTTGTACATTCTGCCCATGCCTGCATGGGTTCCTGCTGGGTGCTCTGGTTTCCTCCCACAGTCCAAAGATGTGCACGCTAGGTGTCTGGGCCATGCCAAACTTGCCCATTGTGTTTAGGGATGTGTAGATTAGGTGTGTTAGTCATGGGAAATGTAGGGTTACTGAGGAAAGGGTCGGGGGATGAGTCAGGGTGAGATGCTCTTTGGAGGGTGGCCGTGGACTTGTTGGGTCAAAAGGGGCTTGTTTCCACACTGTAGGGATTCTATGATATGGAAGTATCTTTTGAAGTAGGCATTCATGGGTATGCTGTAACAGAGACCTTGAAATACTGCACAACAAATATTTGGAACTAGACTGTCAATTCAGACATAGCATCAAAAAAGGTCATAGAAGTTGTCACCGATATAAAGCAGGATTGATGAAAATCCAGCAGGAAATGGTGTCAAAAGGCTCAGTATCTTTTATTCATCTCCAGTTATTTTGTCCAAGGCACTGGATGCTGGCAGGATTGAAACATTTAAGAAATGCTTCACAAATCACATATAAGGACCTGCACATCTTTGAACAATGGGAGGAAACTGGCAGAAGCCCCTCGCAGACGCGGGGAGGACGTGTCAATTCCACACAGATAGTTACCCAAGACTGGAATCTCAACTGGCTCCCCAGTGCATGAGCAGCTCTAACCACTGAGCAACTACCTTGCCCAGAAGGGGTTTTATAAGCGCATACTTTATTTCCATTCATAGTTGGGGAAAGACAGATCCAATGCTGTATGTCCAACCAAAATAACCTATTGTAGATATCATGACAACAATCATAAATGATTTTGAATAAGTAAATCAAAAAAATTGAAATAGTTTCCAAGCCTAAATACTCAATATGGTGCATTTAAGATGAATAGCGCAACAACAAAAAGGCCATATTTTATGTGACCATCGGTAACACTTGAAAACTTGCAACAATATAGTCACCAGGAGAGATCTGGACTGGCTTGATGATGCACTCCTTCATACACTGCAATGAAACTCCAAAGATCACAAATTCTCCTTCAATACAGTGTTATAACAGTGACTGCATCAACCTGTGTTTATGGGCCTGACTGGAAGCCCACACAACATGCATAAACAAAAAAATAATCTAAGGTGATAGGTGAAATAAATGTATGTATGCAACGTCTTTGAAAAGCAATCATTTCTAGCGGATGCAAGCCCATAAGGAATCTCGTTTCGCAGATTATATTCATTTGCACTCCAGTTCACGCCAGTCAGAATCAGTTTTCGTTTCATGACAGAAAACTAAAATGTCCAAAACAATGAACTTTGTTTGATCAGAAGATTTTAAGTAAGGACTATGTCTTGTGTGAGCTGATGGCATTCGGGGATGGAGAAGGTACACTCACTGCTGGCATCTTGACACCATTGAATGAGCAAGCGTGGACGCAAAGGTTGTAACAGGTAACAATTGGACAGGCAATATCTTTTGAGCTCCTTCCCAGCAGGCCTGTAATACTCTCAAGCTGTGCTAGACCCTCACTTACTCCACCTTACGTACTCTGCCTTTTTCTTTTCGACAAGAAGCACCTCTGTACCAGTCATCCAAGGCTCCTTAATCTTACCCCTTCTTACCTGTCTCAGAGGAACAAATTTATACATCACTCGCAACAACTGCTCCTTGAACAGCTCCACATGTCTGCTGTGCCCTTTCTGTGGAACAATTGCTCCCAATCTGTAGTTCCCAATTCCTGTCTGATAGCATCATAGTTTCCTTGACCCCAGTGAAATATCTTCCCCTTGTAACTGCTCCTTTCCCTTTCCATGGCGATGGTAAATGTGAGGCTGTTGTGGTCACTGTCGCCAAAGGGCTCTCCCACCACGAGATCTGACACCTGTCCTGGCTCATCGCCGAGCACCAAATCCAAAATGGCCTCCCCCCTCGGCCTGTCCACATACTGAGTCAGGAAACCCTCCTGAACACACCTGACAAAAACGGCTCCATCCAAACCATCTGCACTAAGGAGGTTTCAATCTATATTGGAAAAGTTGAAGTCACCCACAACAACAACCCTGATACGTTTGCACTTTTCAACAATCTGCCGGCCAATGAGTTCTTTGATCTCCCAACTGCTATTAGGGTCCGTAGAAAACCCCCAGTGAGGTGACTACTGCCTTGCTGTTCCGAACTTCCACCCACACTGACTCAGTCGACAAACCTTCCTTGGCAACCTCAGCCCATACCACCTCGGTAGACGAGTCCTCAGAGGTTCTTTCAGCCGCTGTTATACTGTCCTTGACCAACAAAGCCACACCTCCCCCTCTTTTACCACCTTCCCTGACCTTAATCAAAGATCTAAACCCTGGAACCTGCAACATCCATTCCTGACCCTGCTCTATCCATGTCTCCGAAATGGCCACAACATCGAAGTCCCAGGTACCTATCCAAGCTGCAACCTCACCTAACTTATTTCGGATACTCCTGGCATTAAAGTCGTCACACTTCAATCCAGCTTGCTGTCTGCCAGCACACTCCTGTGATAGTGAGGTCCTGACCATATCCTCCCTACGCTC
Source organism: Stegostoma tigrinum (assembly GCF_030684315.1). Classification (NCBI taxonomy): domain Eukaryota; kingdom Metazoa; phylum Chordata; class Chondrichthyes; order Orectolobiformes; family Stegostomatidae; genus Stegostoma; species Stegostoma tigrinum. The sequence continues at coordinate 57,139 of NW_026728106.1, forward strand.
ATCCTCCTGTGTACTAGGACTACACCTCAGTTTCCCATCCCCCTTCTGAGCTCGTTTAAATCCACCCGAATGGCACTAGCCAATTTTCCACCCAGGATATTCGTGCCCCTCTGGTTCAAGTGGAGACCGTCCTGTTTGTACAGGTCCCACCTTCCCCAGAATGAGCCCCAATTGTCCATGTACCTGAAGCCCTCCCAACTGCATCATCCCTGCAGCCACGTGTTCAGCTGAAATCTCTCCCTGTTCTTTGCCTCGCTATCACGTGGTACGGGTGACAAACCAGAGATGACCACTCTGCTTGTTCTAGCTCTCGGCTTCCACCCTAGCTCCCTCAAATCCTGCCTGACATCCCTATCCCTCTTTCTACATATGCCGTTGGTGCCTATGTGGACCACGACTTGGGGCTGGTCACCCTCTCCCCTCAGGACCCGAAAGAGACGATCCGAGACATCACAGACCATGGCACCTGGTAGGCAATACACCAATCGTGAGTCTCTTTCGTTCCTGGCAAATCTTCTATCAGTCCCTCTAACTGTTGAGTCCCCAATGACTATCACTCTCTTCCTGTCCCCCCGCCGTCCCTTCTGTGCAAGAGGGACAGACTCGGTGCCAGAGATCTGCACCCTACCGCATGCCCCTGGTAAGTAGTCCCCCGGAACAGTATCCAAAACGGTATACTTGTTTTTCAGGGGAGCAACCACAGGGGATTTCAGGGGAACGACCACAGGGGAAGGTTGGTCAAGCTACACCGGGTAAACGTACATTTTTGGCTGAAGAAACATGTGTTTCAGTGTGAGCTAATGGAAGAAGCCATGGAGTCAAAGCTAAACATTTCGACAATAAGACAACCATTCTTAAAAGCAGCAGAGAGCATGAAAAAGAAATGAGCGGCTTTAATATCCACTTAAAATTTATGTGGAATATCAGATGGAATTTTCTTATTGACTCCATTGTGCAATCATGTCAATCTAAAAATGTGAACTGCATTCATTAATACTAACCAGAAACGGACTTTGTAGTAAATGGTTTGACGATTTTCTGGATCTGGAACATCCCTTTTCCTTCTCCAACGAAGATCGTACCAACCTATGGTACCAAACTGTGAGTCAAACGGACACGACTCGTAATCTTTAAATTCCTCATCAAAACAGTCTCATCGTATGGTTCTGTGCAATAAAAGAGAAAGAATAAACATGTTTCCCACAATTTTGCTGATGTTTACGAACAGAATGCACAAATTCAAAAAGTTTGGGCTGGCATGTCTGCTTCCTCCAGCCTGTTTAAACTGTTCCATTCAATGTGAAATTTGTGATACGTTTTAGCACACAGGTCTATTTGATCTGTGCCACCACCTTCTATTCGTCATACATGCTTTCCCCACCTTCCTGTAATACATTCCTTGAAGTGTTCAATGAGATTTTGATTTTAAATCTTATTGTCATATTCTTTTGATTCTCAAGCATCAATGAATCTGATGTTGCCGCCATTCCATGCAGTGCATAGCACGTCAAACAGGAGTCTTACTCTTGCCATGAGCTCTGAGGTAGTACGGGATCATAACTGTCTCACAGTTCAGAAAGAAATTCTACATATAGGGCTATGTAGAGTCATGCAGTTAATTTTATTTGACATGCTATTTCTTTTCTTCACAAATATGCTGGATTTAAAGTGATCTTCACCCTCATTTAAAATGAATCCAATATCCAACCATCTGTAAAACTAGCATATCCAAATTTTAGTTTGAGTTTAGTGTTTCACAAATATATTACTTTTTTAAAAATTATATTTGAGTCAACATTAACATTTCATTCCCTGACAGCGGGTGAACTTACTTTTAAACTCCAATTTTCCTTCGGTATGAACGGAGAGGTGAGCCTTTTTGCAAGCACCGAAAGTCTCCACCAGTTTACGCTAAAACTTGCGGAACTGTAAGTTTCACAAATATGTTCCTATTAAACACGAATTCCTATTGAAGCAGTATGAAGCTAAATGCATTCAACTGGACAGCAAAAACGGTCAAGATTTTAAAAGCAAGTTACCATTTTGAAGTCACTCTTTGAACTAAATTCCATCTTGGTGTCTGAGAGTCCATAGGTTCCTCACTCTCAACGAACCAGTCAAACTGTCATGCAATTACTGAAACACACAGACAAAAAACATCAATGTTGACGGTCACGAAGATTTTGAGAGTGATTTGGAATTCGTACTCAATACCCACTGGGGAAAATCTGTTCCAATCTGGATAGTACTCACTTATTACCATCCCACCTACCTTCCCCAGCACCTCCTCCCCCTCCACACTCATTGTTTCTGAGCTCCCTTCCACCCTCCATTTCTCAGGAAGGGTCCTGACCCAAAACCTCAACTTTCCTCAGCCTCTGATGCTGCCTGCCCTGCTGTGTTCCTCCAATGTGTTATCTCAGACGCCAACATTGGCAGTTCTTACTATCTGGATAAATCATTCTCACCTTGTAACAAGTGATTTTAGGAATCACTTAAACACTCAAAGTCCTCACAGTCAGTGTCCCATTTCCTTGACCAGTCAATTTGATGTGAATCTTTCTTCCAAGCGGAAGCTATAACAACAATTATATTTGAGAATCAAACTCTTCATTGCATCACCAATATTTCCTTGTCTGTTTGAAACATAAGATAATGAAATAATCATGGACAGATTGGCCAACAGTGTAATTTAATGCGTGTTACAACCATTGAAGTGATCTTTAAAAAGCTGTTGTCATACAACACACCACTTTTTGAGATGCAGTGATGAACAAACTTCCTGAGACGCAAATAATATATGCCGAATTAATTCCAAAGAATAACTTTACAATTAAAAAGAAGCTAAAAATTTCTTTACATTGTCATGCTTGTCAGATTGCTATTAGTCAATGGAAATCGTGCAGAATAATTATTTATTCCCAGATGAAAAGGAAGCGTATACATTTCATTTTCACATCTTATCCAAGAGAGAAAAAAAAACACCTTCATGAATGCATTGTCAAACAAGAAGACTCACAAAAAAAGTCATTTGGCCCATTGAATTTCCTCCATCATTCGGTGAGATCATGGTTGATCTCATTACATTTATCACGACACAACATTTCCACCAAACCCTCCCTATAGCTAATACATTCCGATCCAAGTAACATCCTGGTAAATCTCTGTTTCTGTGCCATGCCTTGTCTTTCTAAATATTTTTTCAGTCATCTACAAATTTAGCCACAGCACATGCACCTCTTTCCTCCAAGTCATGAAAAAACAAGCACAAGAGCTGTGGTTCCTTCAGCGCGACCTCATTTCTTACTGACAAGCCAACCCTGGCATCTCTGTCTATTTGTATCGGAGATAATGGGAACTGCAGATGCTTCAGAATCCAAGATAACAAAGTGTGGAGCTGGATGAACACAGCAGGATGAAGACACAGAAGTAGAAGGGTCTCGGCACGAAACGTCAGCTTTTCGCTCCTGAGATGCTGCTTGGCCTGCTCTGCTCATCCAGCTCCACACTTTCTTATCTCTGTCCATTTGCCTGTTCTTTCTATCGGACATGAATCATTGGCTATTTCGTTCCCAACACTTATCCCCTAACAACCACCTCTCTGTGATACCCAGAGTGATGTATCTGTCAATTTCAATCTGCTCCACAAACTCATTCACTTTGTTTCATACACTCCCTGCAATTCAATACAAGATCTTCAGTCTGGCATTTACAGCCACCCTTCTTATCTGCTGCAGCTGAAGTGAGACTCCTGACCATTTCCATACTTTTTGTCCTATTACTTGCTCTGGCAACTTTGCTGAGCACTTACCAGCTTCTAACTCTTTCCACAATTTTCCATGCAACTGAGCTCACCCGCTCCACACTTTTTATTTTAACACCCTACCCCAAGACCGAGCCCTGTATTTTGCCAGGATACTTGTCCCAAAATGATTCTCATCGAGCCTATAACACCAAGAATGGCTCCCTCCTTCCCTGTACCGATGCCAATGTCCCATGAATTCAAACACATTTCTGCCAGGCTACCATTTAAACAATGCATTTGCATCTATAATTATGCTCACACCGTGCCAAATTGCTCAGATAATAATCCAGAGATTATTACCATTCTGGTTCTGCTTTCTCATTCAGCACCTCGGTGCTCATAATCCCTCAGCAGAACCGCTTTCCTCTTTCTTCCATATCAATTGTACCTGTGTGTACCACAATAGCTGGATTTCTACTCCTCCCACTTCAAGTTCCTTTGTAGCCGAGATGGAATATCCTGAACCTGGGCACCAGGCAGGCAACACGACTTTTGAGACTCTCGATCCTAGTCACAACGAACAGTTTTCATTCCCCAAACTACACTACCTCTGATTATAACTACATTTCACTTTTTATCCCCTCCTGAATGTCCCCCCTGTACCACAGTGCTATCGTCAGTTTACTCATCTTCCCTATACCCTGCACTCTCATCCACACACGAAGAAAGAATCTCAAAGCTGTTAGATAAGATCAAAGGCCAAGGTTCCTTCTGCACTACATTCTGGAACCTTCCACCTGCCCTGTTCTTTGTCACAGTCTCACGTCTCTGGCCACTGACCGAGTTTCAGCTAGTTAATCTAAGGTGTGTGACTGCCTCCTGAAGCAGAGCAATCCCTGCTAACTCTGCCCCACACGATTTGTTGATTGGTCAAAACTGAGATTCCAGTTCATCAACCCTGAGCTGGAGTATGGGGTCTGACCACTCCGCCTTCATGTAGGTATAAATCATCATCTGGCCTGGCATCTCCATTTCAATTACTTCGATCTTAATTTGATTTGAAAACATTCTGGTCTTTTAGTTTGTAGCCTGTAAATATTTCTCCGGTTTACTTTCAATCTGAAAGCTGCCGATAATAGATTCTTAAACCAGAAGCGATCACCAACGAATGAGCCTGATTCACCCTCCGGGTCCCTGATTCTGGCTTCAATTTACTCTGTCTCAAAAAAAAAATGCTTCCAAACTATCAGGCAAAAAAAGCAAGCAAATGGCACCTCTTGCACTCTGCACTGACTTACCGCATTGCCACCAAGTTCCCCAAAATATATATTCACTTGGTGCATTTCACTCGAGATGTCATCTCTCCTTCCAGAACGTGCAAAGCATACTGATCCAAAGCAATATACTACCTTCAAAACCTCAGCTCTCAGCTTATTACTTTTGAGTATATTCTCAAATGCTTTCTCCAAGTCCAAACACAACACATTTACTGGTTTTCCTCTATTAATTCTCCTTCCAAAACTTCCTCCAAAAACCCAAACAAATTAGCCAGACACAATTTCTCTTTCAGCAGGCTGTGGTGATTCTGTTTGATTAGATTCTGATTTTCCAAATGTCCTGCTACTATTTTCTTCACAGTTGATTGCCACCTATTTCCAACAATAGATGTTAGGCTGGTTCGGTTGTAGTTATCTGCTTTTTGCCTCTCTCCTTTTTAAATAGGGATATCACATCGGCATTTTTCCAGCCCTCAGATGCTTCTCTCGTATCAAAACTTTTTGGGAAATTACAATCAATGCATACACCGACTCTGAAGCTCATTGTTTAGAATCCTAGAAAGTAAACCATCACGGCCAAGAGTCTAATCTGCTTTCACTCCATTAGATTGTCTACTGCTACTTCTCTCATGGTACTGATGGTGTGGTAGTGATGTGTTTAATTCCTCCCTGTATTCTTTACTAATAAGGGGATCCTTGAAGTATCTTCCACTGGAAAGACTACCCTTCTCTCATTGTCGTTGTTCCTTGATTTAAAAATTAACCTGGCCATCTCAGCCGAGCATATAATTAATGGCATTACCTCTAAAACCTTCTCTGCTAAAGTGTTCAATAGATTGCTACAACCTGAAACATGTAATTCTCCCCCTAAATTAATAGGCAACCAATTTGAAAATGTGGCCTCTGGTCGCAAAATCTTTGACAAATAGGAGTAATCTCTACGGATATACACTATCAAGTCTCTTAAGAATCTTAAATGTTGAAAAAATAAGATTTTTTAAAATCTTATAAACGCCAATGAATGTCGTCCCAGCCTGCCCAACATTCTTACGCATGGCAATTCCCTCTGCCATTTCCGAAATCAACCCAGTCAACATGAGGTGTACGGCCTCCGCAGCATTCACTCTGTGGCCGTACATGACTTTAAGTTACCATCCTGCTGCTACTTCTCGACTTCTATTTGCGATGCAGTCCTCTGTCCATCCTAACATACTACTCTTGAACACATGGGCTCTTTTCTTTTGAGACACCTTATGAGCTGTACCTTATCAAATGCTTTGTTGAAATCTCAATGGACTACATCAACTGGTGGTCCTTCATCAGTAATGTTTGTTTCCTTCTCAAAGCACTGTAGCAAGTTTGTCAAGTATTATTTCCCCTTTATAAAAGGATGTTAACTCTGTAGGATGTTATAGCACACTCAGTACCCTGTTATTTCATCTTTCATTGCCGGCATGAACATCTACCCAGGTTGACCTAAATTGGCAATAATTGCTTGCTATTTTATCGAAGTATTTTTCTCATCATGGTGTTATGTTCACAATCTTTCAATCCTCTGAGAATTTCCCCCAATCTAAGGATTTTTGCGACATTATCATCAGTGCATCCCTAGTATCTGTAGCTGCATTGTTCAACATGAGAGGATACAACTCATCATACCCCTTGGATATTTTCTCTACTGATTGGAGTCATGTTTGGAATTCTATGCAGTGACATTCATTTTTAACAGTTTGCGAAATACTACCAGGAACAGAAATTGTGATCCAGCTGCAACTAAGCGATAGCTTTCAGCACAGAAGAAAGTATTTGAATTCATTATGACCCGAATCACTCCTGAAAAGGGCAATACAATTTGCCTCAGTCCATAATGTTCTTTCTCGAACATCCTGAGATGTATTATCTGTATTTCTTCAAATTTACCACAGATTCTGTTTCAATCACCCTTTCAGCAACACGCATGACAACATTTCGGCATTCTTAGTCCCCCTGTAGCCTCCGTTGCACGTGTGCATTGTTAGACGATTATTTGTTTGTGTGCCTGCTTTTTTGCTCAAATGGTTAAAGGTAAGTTGGTGTTCTTTTGTCATCAGAGCTATTGCCTCCTCATTCTCATCTTCCTTGTTTTATCCCTCTGCTGGAATATTTAATTTGTTGACATATCTGAAATATGTTGTTGAATGGATTGGGTTTTGTAACATGGCATTCCCCATAGACCACCTACCGATACTGTTGCTTGTTCTGACAGTTATTATCTTGCAGAGTGGAAAATGGAGTTTGAAAGCAATGGAACATTATTGATGAAGAAGTTGATGCATAAATTGCTGCGATCTTCCAAACTACAAACTCACCCTCAATTCTTTCTCGGTCAGAGCATTATGCCGGCGCAAATGAATCGTGTTCTCAGTGGGACTTCCAAAACCATGGAATTGAATTTGCATGTTGATTTCTTCTTCCCTCTTCAGAAATGCAATGTCGTATCGTGATGAAGCTTCCAAGGCAATGATTGTGTCCTTCAATGAAGGGAAAAGTGACTTTTAGATTCATGGAAATATTTCAGTACTTCCACATACATGAAATACAAACATTCTCCCTGCATGCTGACCCAACTCCGCAAGGCTAGGGCATGACCCAGTCTCATTTTATCGTATCTTTCCGATTTTACATGCCACGGGATAATCATTCAGGTGTAACAGAAATGTTGATCATGGAAATTTATCAGTGTTTTAATAAATAATGGCAAATTTTCAACATCTTGCAAGTGTATGAAGGCTCAATCTCATGACACCTTGCCTGCTGCACAAAGACATTCTTACACTGCTTTGAGTGTTAGGGCTCAAACAAAACACAATCATTACACAAATGCATCAACACGCTACTTTCAATAGGATCTGGCGCAGGCTTGGAGGGCCGAAGCGCCTGTTCCTGTGCTGTAATTTTCTTTGTTCTTTGACCAGATAAAAAGGAAAAGGGAGGTGTATAACAGTCATCAAGGGAACAAGAGTCCCTGTGGACGCACTAACGTCAACCAGGCCAACATCCCCAGCACTGAGGCACTGACCATCCTCGATCAGCTACAATGGGCTGGACACTTCATCTGTATGACTGACACGAGACTCCCCGCATGTTCTCATCCCAGCTTCAAAACAGCAGGCGAGACCCAGATGTGCAGAGGAAGCACTCGGTGATAAACTCAAGTCCTCAATGGCGAAGTGCGACATTCCTGCAGACACCTGGGAATCGCCGGTCTCAGACGGCCGAAAGCCTGAAGAGCACCTGGGAAGGCATCAAACACTTTGAGGCTTGCCTTTGGAAGCAGCGGAAGCCATGCAGCCACACCAACACCTCCCTCACCCCATCCCACGACTGCCTTCTGCCCCGAGTGCAACAGAGCCAACGGTAGCTGCATCGGTCTGTGCAGCCGGCGATCAATTCAGCCTGAGAGTGGGAGAGTGTCATCCATATCTGCGAGAAACCACCATGATGATGATGATGTATAGTGTGCAGGGGCATCTCGTCACAGCAAATCAGAGAACAAATACAGGGCAACAGAACACTGGTGACCAAGATTAGGATGAGGGAGAATCTCAAAATCTTCTGCAAGTGTCTCAGAGGGAAAGAGAAAACCCAGGGAAAACCAGGTCTCATTAGGGATGAAGAGGCAAATGAACGGTTTGAACTGGAGGGCAATGTCAGGTGTTAAACGAGAATTTCACATCAGCTTTTACATGTGAGAAGGAGCACACAATTCTCGGACAGAATTAACAGAGACTGGGGAGATGTTCGGTGTTTTGGTGAATTTAAAATTGGACAAATCCCAGGTTTGGATGAGGTGTATGCCACGATGCCCAGGGAGATGAGAGAAAAAATTCCACTCGCCCTCATACAGAGCTTTCAAAAGTACCAAAGGACTGGAGAACAGGTAACATAGTTCCACTTATCAAAATGCGTGACAAACATAAAGCAGAGTATTACAGACCGGTGAGTATCACATCAGTAGATAGGAAAATATTGGAGAAAATTCTGAACGGCAGACGTAATTTCCATTTCAAGAAGTGGGGTCTGATCAGCGACCGTCAGCATAGCTTTGTCAGAGGGAGGTCACACCTCACAAACTTAGATGATTCTTTCAAAGAGGTGACAGAGTGTGCAGATGGGAGTTGATGTAGTGAAAATAGATTTCAGCAAAGACTTGGACAGGGTCCCAAATGGGAGCGTGGCAAAGAAGGTAAAGCTCGGGGGGTCCAGGAAAATACAGCAAGTCGAATCCAAAGTTACAGATTGGTCAAATGGGCAGGTCAACGGTAGATGGAATGTTAACCCTGATCAATAAGGCAATTTGGACAAACTAACAAGGCAAGGAATCATTCAAAGAAATGCCAGGACACTAGGAAGATCAGAGGAATGGTGTGATCTTGGGGTGCTTGTCCACAGATTCCTGAACATGGAATGGCAGCTTAAAGGGACAGTTCAGAAAGCATATGGCTCAAGAGCTGTGCAGGACTTTTGTTAGGCCCCAGCTGAAGTGCTCAGTGCAGTTCTGGTCTCTCCATTATAGAAAGGAGGTGTTTGCATTTGAGCATGTGTGGAGGATATTCATCAGGATGTTCTGAGGGGGTGAAGCATTTTAACTCTTGGGAGAGTCTGGATACGTTTGCGTTAGCAATAACTGCTAATGCTGGAGTCTGAGATCACACAGTGTGGAGCTGGGGGAACACTGCAGGCCAGGCAGCATCACTGTTGCCGATCTCTGATTAAAGGTCTAGGCCTGAAACATCAGCTTTTGTGCTCCCGAGATGCTGCTTGGCCTGTTGTGTTCAGCCAGCTCCACACTGTTCTCTTGGATTCTCCAGCATCTGCAGTTCCCATTGTATCTAGCATCACTGTTTTATCTGGATAAGGTTGGCTTGTTTTCTTTCGAGTAGAGAAGGTTGAAGGAGGTCCTGAAAAAATTGTTTAGATTAATATGGGTATAGGCGAGGTAAAAAGAAGGTCCATAATGGGGTCGGTCGGGGGGCGGTGGTGGTAGAGGAAGAGATACATACATTTAAGCTAAAAGCTCAAGGACAATGCCAAAAGGAAAAGTGATGCACAGGCAAAGTGCATGTAAGAATTTAACCAAGGATTAACACCATTGAAGAACTGGAATTTGTGCCAATGCACCAAACCTGCAGATGAAAATGCAGTGTCCAGTTTGATTGCAAACTGCAACAACCACCAGTTCGTAACATGATCAATGGAAATATCTGAATGCCTGTTGTTGTGATCTCAAGCATTTACCTGCATCGAGTGAAATCCACCACCATAGTTCTGTTGCATCGTTAGCCACCTCACAATCGGTGTTGCATAGTCAATATCATTCCTTGACAACGCTTGAAGCAAGGCATAAGCAGTGGTTTCCACAGTCATCGCAGAAGCCTGTGCTGCTTCAATTGGATACGGCTTCTCGTCCTCCAACAATGGAGGCTTTCCGGGAACCAACATAAGAATCTGTCATTTGTTAAAGGGATTAGCTGAGAATAAAGTTTACATCATATAGATTTTTGTTTGCATTTCACCAACACAACAATGGTTTTCTGGTCAAGATCCACCATTGTCTCACCACTGATGTCTATAACATGCTCCATACTTCCCGCTCAGTGATGGGTCCTTTTGTTTGGGAAAAATAGGCACCTTCGAATGCAAATGAATCAAGATGAGCTTGAGTTTCTCATCAGGCTACATGGCAGTTATTACAAGATGTTACGAACAAAAGGTGAAGAGGCAGATCAAACCATTCAGAGCATCAGTCTGGATGATCTTCTTGCCCTCATCCTGAGGAGGCATCACAGATCTTAACTTACTCGCAAATCAAGTTATTTCACGCAATGACAAGACTGAATGTTCGGGATACTGCAAATGCCATGGCACCTGGCAGCATCCGACAAACTGTATTGGAACAATGTGCCCCAAGGTCAGCACACCAACAGTAAATGTTTTCCAGTACATTTTTAAACACTTGCGACACTCACATTTCAGAGAAAGATGACCTATCATGTAATAGTCAGACAAATTGTGCTGACCAATTATGGCCTCAATGTATTCTCAATCATCAGCAAAGTAATGCAACATCTGGATGACAGTGCTGTCAAACAGTTGCACACTAAGGCTCAGTTTACTTTTCGTCAGGCTCACACTTCTCATAACCTCATTCAGGATTTACCACAAATATGATCAGAGATCCTGAGCTTGAAAAGGAAGGAAAGTGCAATCTGTCATTTCCACCCTGGCAACTTCTGATTGAATGTGGTGTGAAGCAGACGAATAGAAAATTGAGTCAGTGGCATTCACTGGATACCTGCACTGGTTGAAGTCATGTCTTCATTTGAACCAAAGTGGAGACATGAATGTTCATTGAATATTGTCCAGGTGTCCAGCAGAATTCATGACTTTTCCAACAGTGAAATCAATGATGAGAAAATACAGTGAGACTTGCACAACGATCAGGCTTGGCCTGATAAACGATAAGTAACATTTGCACCACACAAGTGCTAAGCAGCAATCAGCTCCAACAAGAGAGAATATGACCACATCACAAAATTCCATGTCCTTACCTGAACATCATCCTTACATTTTTGTTTTAAATGTACAAGTGCTATCCAAGCCACGCAAGGCTATGCGCCAGGTGTTGGAAATGAGGTTAGAAAAATTCACTGCTTCTCTTTGACTGTCACAGAATCCGTGAGCTTAAGAATTTAATTAAGTCTATCCAAGAGAGTTTCTTGACACAGTATATGGATAGAAGATGGGCCATGCTGGACTTTGTCCTGGTCAGGTAACTGGTGAGAAGGGTGGGAAAGCATTTTGGAAATAGTGATCACAACTCCTTCAATTTTAAGATTGCTATGAAGAAGGATAAGTCAGGACCTTGGGGGAGAGTAAATTATATCAATTTTAGGTAGGAGCTGGGGAGTGTTAATTGGGGGGAGCTGTCACATTTGCCATATGGGAATTGTTTAAAGGCCTGCTTACGAGTTTAGGATCAGGAAGGAGGAAGGACAAGGATGGCGAGGTAAAGACCCTTGGATAATTGGGGAGGTTGTGAAGTTAGTCAAAAGGGACAAAAACAGAAATATGTCAGGTTTAGGAAACTAAAATCGAACAGGGCCGACATTAGAAAAAGCAGAAAAAGAAAGGGCGATGAAATGACCTTGGCAAGGAGGGTTGAAGGAAATCCCAAGGCATTCTGTGCATACATCAAAAACAAGGGGATAAATAGTGAGAAAGTAGGATCATTCAGGATAAAGGAGGGAACTTGTGTTTGGAAGCAGAGGATGTGGGCAAGATCCGAAATGAGTACTGTGCATCACTATTCACTCAGGCGAAGGGTGTGGAGGATAGTGGGATTTGTGTGGAGCATGCTCATATGATAACAGCATTTTGAGATCAAGAAAGAGCATTAAGGTGGATAAGTCCTCAGGACCCAATGGTATCTACTCAAGGATTTTGAGAAGGGTGAGAGAGGAGATTGTCGGGGCATTCAGCAATATCTTTGTATCCTTGGTCACCACTGGAGATGTACTGAGGACGAGCAAGTTGCTAAATGTTCTTCTTCTGTTCAAGAAGGTAAATCGGGTCAATCCAGGAAACTATAGACTAGAGAGTCTCTCATCGTTCATTGGGAAGCTATTGGACAGAATTCTTAGGGATTGTATTTATCTGTATTTGGAACAGCACGGCCCAATTAGGGACAGTCAGCATGGCTTTGTGCAGGGCAGGTCATGTCTTACTAAATTGATTGAATTTTTTGAGGAGGTAACTAATGTGATCATTGAAGATAGAGTGGTGGATATTGTTGACATGGATGTTAGCAAGGCTTAAAACAAGGCGCTTCACCGTAGGATCATCCAGAAGATTAAGATCCATGGGGTCCGTGGTCACTTAGCTGCTTGGATTCACAACTGGCTTGCCCAGAGAAGGCAGAGGGTGGTGGTGGAAACGTGCTTTTTAAGCTGCAGATCCAGGACTATTGTGTTCTGCAGGGATCTGTACTGGGACCTCTGCTGTTGTGGTATATATATAAAATGACTGAGGTGACAAGATAGATGGATGGGTTAGTAAGTTTTTAGACGATAGAATGATTGGTAGAGTGGTAGTTAGGGTAGAAAGTCATAAAAGGATACAGAAGGATACAGATCCATTGCAGAAATGGCAAGTGAATTTTAATCCATTAAGTGTGAAGTGCTCCACTTTGGGAAATTAAATGTTAAGGAAAAATATACAGTTAATGGCAGGACCCTGAGCAGCATTTGTGTACACAGGGATCTTGGGATTCAGTTCATAGCTCCCCGAAAGGGGCCACACAAGTTGATAGAGTGGCAAAGAAGACGCATGGCATGCTTGCCTTTATTAGTTCGGGAATCGAGCACAAGAATCAGGATGTCATGTTCCAGCTTTAGAACACTTCGGTTCGGCCTTAAGTATTGCACTCTTAAGAATTGTATCCAATTCTGGTCGTCATGTTACAGGAAGGACGTGGAGGTTTTGAATAGGGTGCAAAAGAGGTTGCCTGGATTTGAGGGCTTGAGCTAGAAAGGAGAGGCTGCAAAGACTCAGGCTGTTTTCTCTGCAGTGGCAGAGGTTGAGGGAAGACTTGATAGAGGTTTACAAATTTATGACATGCAGAGACAGATTCTGACTGTAACCCTTCTCCCAGATTTGAAATGTCTAAAACTGGGGGCATGTATTTAAGGTGAGAGGGGGAAAGTTCAAAGGAGATGTCAGAGACAATTCTTATATACAGAGAGTGGTAGGAGTCTGAAAAGCACTGCCGGGGTGGCTGTGGAAGCAGATACAATAGGGCCGTTTAAGACACTTTTATATACGTACATGAATATACAAGGAATGTAGGGATATGAATCAAGGACATTCAGAAGGCTTTAGCTAAATTTGGCATCATGTTTGGCACAACATTGCATGCCAAAGGGCCTGTTCCTCTGCTGAAGTGTTCTTGGATCTATGTTAATCAATGTGACTGGAACCGTAGATCAGAGACAATAGATTCTACAGCAAGTAGACTTCTCAACATCTGTCCACTGCCGATAAACTCCAAATCCGGGTGCCAATGAAATACTCTTCACTCAGCTGAACGAGTGCGACTCAGACAACACTATCGATAAACAACAGCAATGCAGTCAAATCATCCCATTGATTGATCCCCCTTCTTTCGTAAGGATATAGGAAAACAAGTCAGCCATTCAACCCTTCAAACACTTTCTACCATCCAATGAGGTTATAACTTAATTGTGGCCTACCTCCATAATGCCTTTGGTCCATATCCCTCAATACTGTTTTTCCTTTCGGTCGAACTGAAAATTTACAATTAACAATGGATCGAGAATGAACTGTTGTTTGAGATGGGGAGTTACAATGAGACAATGCACCAATTCATCAAACTCCTTCCACAGTACCTGATAATTGTGTGAACCCTACCACCCAAAAATATTTAAAGAGCAGCTCCAGAATCTGCATGTTCCCTGTCAAAATCAGCAGAATCCTGATCTGGAACTGTATGACTGTTCCTTCATTTCCACTGAGTAAAAGCAATTCATCTCCTGTCCTCAGTAGTTCATTAATATATTCATACCACGTGCATTGCAGCTATTCAACAGGCCGATTCTCCACAACCTTCTCAACAGCAATTCTGGATGGATAGCAAATGCAGCCCAAGAAAGCAACATCAATGACATGCTCGTGAATTTTAAAAATTATAATGACAATATTTGCGGATTATAACAAATCTCCGACTTCATGACGTCTCAAATCCATTCTCACCCTCTCCCCACTGCTTGGATGTGCATTCATGATTGTGATTTACAAAGAACAGCAACTAATTTGAAACAATTCACTTGCAAAAATAGAACAGAAATCTAGTTTTGTGCAAAACCGATGCAAAACAGATAGTAGCGGATAGCGAAGGGGACTGTTGGAGAATGCAGAATATAGACAGATTGGAGAGTTAGGTGGAGAAATGGCAGCTGGAGT
This sequence comes from Stegostoma tigrinum, assembly GCF_030684315.1. Lineage (NCBI taxonomy): Eukaryota > Metazoa > Chordata > Chondrichthyes > Orectolobiformes > Stegostomatidae > Stegostoma > Stegostoma tigrinum. The sequence goes on from NW_026728106.1 coordinate 72,181, forward strand.
TCAATCCGGGCAAATGCGAGGTGATGCATTTTGGAAGATCCAATTCAAGAGCGAACTGTACGGGAAATGGAAAAGCCCTGGGGAAAATTGATGCACAGAGAGATCTGGGTGTTCAGGTCCATTGCACCCAGACGGTGGCAACGCAGGTCAATAGAGTGGTCAAGAAGGCATACGGCACGCTTTCATTCATCAGACGGGGTATCAAGTATAAGAGTTGGCATGTCATGTTGCAGTTTTATCGGACTTTGATTCACATTTGGAATACGGCGTACAGTTCTGGTCGCCACATTACCAATAGGACGTGAATACTTTGGAGATGGTGCAGAGGAGGTTCACCAGGATGTTACCTGGTATGGAGGGCACTAGCTATGAACAGAGGTTGAGTAGATTGGGATTATTTACATGAGAAACACGGAGGTTGAAGGGGGGGACCTGATTGATGTCGACAAAATCATGAGAGGTACAGGCAGGGTGGATAGCAAGAAGCTTTCCATCTCAGAGTGGGGGGATTACTGGACGTCACAATTTCAAGGTGAGAGGGGAAAAGTTTAAGGTATATGAGTGGAAAGTTCTTTATGCAGAGAGTCGTGGGTGCCTGAAACGCGTTGTCAACGCAGGCGTTCGAGGCGGGCACAATAGCGTCATTTAAATGTATCTAGACAGAAACATGAATGGGCAGGGAGCAAAGGGAACAGATCCTTGGAAAACAGGCGACAGGTTTACATAAAGGATCTGGAACGGCGCATGCTTGGAGGGCCAAAGGGCCTGTTCCTGTGCTGTAATTTTCTTTGTTCTTTTCCTCTTTGAAACACTTTGAAGGCTGGCTATCAGCTAGACAACAGCAGCGATCCCTGGGATTGGTCATTAGAAACATGAAGGAGTTTCCAACATCAATTGGACAGAGAGCGTATATGAAGATTCAAGTCACTATTTCATCTACAACTTTCCACCCACACCGGTGCAATGCCCTTTCAGAACTACAGTGCACGTTAGTCCAGAACATGCTGCACTCAAGCCACTTCCATTTTTCCACTTCCTGAACTACAATTTGATCCCTTCATTTCCTGGTTTGTTTGCTTTTATGTTTTTCTAGTCTTGAAGATTTCTACAGTACAAATTTACAGTTGCCCTATTTTAGAAGGATATTTTTAAGCAAGAGTGGGCACAGAAGAAATTTACCAGATTGTTGCTGAGCATGGAAGGTTTCAGTGATAAAGGAGGGTTGGGTCAGCTGGAACTTTTTTCACTGGAGCAAAGGGGATAAAAGGTGACCTGATCGAGGTTTATAAATAGGACAAGGCTGAATGGATATGGGCCACGAAGAGGCAGTTGGGACTAGTTTAGTTTGGGATAATGTTGGACCTAAGGGCCCATTTCCACGCTGTACGACTATGACTCTATAAAATAGGCTGACAAGGTCAAGTAACACATACCGTACCAAAACGAGAAAAAAAAAGCACAGCATCCCCTTCAAATTACATCTCACCACAGGACAAGTTAAGGCCAGGCTACTACATAGAACAAACATCAACACTGCATCTCAAACCTCCACTGGAATTGAATAGTTTTGCATTTATCTTGATAAGTGAAACCACATTCTGTTCTCCAACCCTCTGGTACTTCCCTTGTGAGAAGAATTGAAAAACTGGTCAGGGCCACTGAGATTTTCTTTGAGGTAACAAGGTGTACAGCTGGACGAAAACAGCCGGCCAAGCAGCATCAGAGCAACAGGAAGGCTGACGTTTCAGGCCTAGACACTTCTTCAGAAATGGAGGAGGGAGAGGGGGTTCTGAAATAAATAGGGAGAGAGCGGGAGGCGGATAGAAGTTGGATAAAGGAAAAGATAGGTGGACAGGAGACAGGCAGGTCAAAGAAGCATGGATGGAGTGCAGGTGGGAAGTTAGGGAGCAGACAGGGCAGTCCAGAGAGGACGAACAGGTCAAGGGGGCGGGAAGAGGCTAGTAGGTAGGAGGTGGGGGTGGGGCTTGAGGTGGCAGGATGGAATAGGTGGGTTGGTTTTGGGTTGCGGGAGCAGGAGGGCAGATTTTGAAGCTTGTGAAGTCCACATTGATACCACTGAGCTGCAGGGTTCCCAAGCGGAATATGAGGTGCTGCTCCTGCAATCTTCTGGTGGCACTGCAGGAGACCCAGGATGGACATATAATCTGAGGATTGGGAGGGAGAGTTGAAACGGTTCGCAACTGGTAGGTGCAGTTCTTTCGTGCATTCGTGACTTGCAAAGGTCCCGAAGCCTCCGCTTGGTTTCCCCGATGTAGAGGCGGCTACAATGGGAACAGCGAATACAGTATATCACATTAGCAGATGTGCAGGTGAACATCTGCTTGATGTGGAAATTTCTTCTTGGCGCCTGGGATGGGGGTGAGGGGGGAGGTATCGAGACAGGTGAAGCACTTCCTGCAGTTGCAGGGAAAAGTGCCGCGTGTACGGGGTGCTGGAGGGGAGTGTGGAGCGCATAAGGGAGTCACCTAAGGGTGGCGAGGGAAAAAATGTCTTCGGTGGTAGGGTCAGAGTGCAGATGGCAGAAGTGTCGGCGATGATGCATTGAATCCGAAGGTTGGTGGGGTGGTACGTGAGGGCGAGGAGGACTCTGTTTTGGTTGTTGTTACGGGGAGCGGGTGTGAGGGGTGAGTTGTGGGAAATGTGGGTGACCCGGTCGAGGGTGTTTTCGACCACTGCGGGGGGGTGGGGGGTAGTTGCGGTCCTTGAAAACTAAAACTTCTCTTTCAAATCCTCCCACCTCCTACAGGCCAAGTGGGTGGCCAGGGTATCCACATGGGCCCAAGCTATGCCTGCCTCTTTGCAGGTTACATGGAACGATCCCTCTTCCGTACCTACACTGGCCCTAAACCCCATCTCTTCCTCCGTTACATTGATCACCGTATCGGCGCCACTAATGTGGTATGCTGCAAAATGTGCTATGTGGTAATCCTTTCACCATGTATATTTCGTAATCAAACAACAAACTAAAGGAAGACAACAAAATGTGGGGCTGGATGAACACAGCAGGCCCAGCAGCATCTCAGGAGCACAAAAGCTGACGTTTCGGGCCTAGACCCTTCATCAGAGAGGGGGATGGGGAGAGGGCTCTGGAATACATAGGGAGAGAGGGGGAGGCGGACCGAAGATGGAGAGAAAATAATATAGGTGGAGAGGAGAGTATAGGTGGGGAGGTAGGGAGGTGATATATCAGTCCAGGGAAGACGGACAGGTCAAGGAGGTGGGATGAGGTTCAGAGGCAGAAAATGGAGGTGCGGCTTGAGGTGGGAGGAAGGGATGGGTGAGAGGAAGAACAGGTTAGGGAGGCAGAGACAGGCTGGGCTGGTTGTGTGATGCAGTGGGGGGAGGGGACGAACTGGGCTGGTTTTGGGATGCGGTGGGGGAAGGGGAGATTTTGAAGCTGGTGAAGTCCACATTGATACCATTGGGCTTCAGGGTTCCCAAGCGGAATACGAGTTGCTGTTCCTGCAACCTTCGGGTGGTATCATTGTGGCATTGCAGGAGGCCCAGGATGGACATGTCGTCTGAGGAACGGGAGGGGGAGTTAAAATGGTTCGCGACTGGGAGTTGCAGTTGTTTATTGTGAACCGAGCGGAGGTGTTCTGCAAAGCGGTCCCCAAGCCTCCGCTTGGTTTCCCCAATGTAGAGGAAGCCACACAGGGTACAATGGATACAGTATACCAACTGCACCTCCCAGTCGCGAACCAATTTAACTCCCCCTCCCATTCTTTAGATGACATGTCCATCATGGGCCTCCTGCAGTGCCACAATAATGCCACCCCAAGGTTGTAGTAACAGCAACTCATATTCCGCTTGGGAACCCTGCAGCCCAATGGAATCAACGTGGACTTCACCAGCTTCAAAATCTCCTCTTCCCCCACCGCATCCCAAAACCAGCCCAGCTCATCCCCTCCCCCCACTGCAACCCAAAACCAGTCCAGCCGGTCTCCGCTTCCCTAGCCTGTTCTTCCTCTCACCCATCCCTTCCTCCTACCTCAAGCCGCACCTCCATTTCCTACCTACTACCTCATCCCGCCTCCTTGACCTGTCCGTCTTCCCTGGACTGACCTATCCCCTCCCTACCTCCCCACCTATACTCTCCTCTCCACCTATCTTCTTTTCTCTCCATCTTCGGTCCGCCTCCCCCTCTCCCCCTATTCATTCCCGAACCCTCTCCCCATCCCCCTCTCTGATGAAGGGTCTACACCTGAAACGTCAGTTTTGGTGCTCCCGAGATGCTGCTCGGCCTGCTGTGCTCATCCAGCTTCACACTTTATTATCTTGGATTCTCCAGCATCTGCAGTTCCCATTATCTCCTGGGGGTTACCACTGACTAGAAACTCAACTAGGCTTGGCACACAAATAGATTGGCTACAAGAGCACATCAGAGGCGAGGAATACTGTGGTGAATAATTTACCTCTTGACTCCCTAAAGCCTGTGCATCGTCGACAAGACACAAGTCAGGAATATGATGGAATACACCCTTCTCGCCTGGACAGGTGCAGCTCCAACATTCAAGAAACTTGACACCTTCCAGGACAAAGCAGCATGCTTGATTGGTCCCACATCCTTTCCCACGACTACTGACACTCAGTAGCAGCACTCTGTACTATCTACAAGATGCACTGCAGAAATTCACCAAAGACTCTCAGACAGCACCTTCCAAATCCACTACCAATTCCATCTAGGACAAGCACAGCAAATACATGGGAACACCACCACATGCCTGTTCCCCTCCGAGCCACTCAGCATCCTGACTTGGAAATATATCACTGTTTTTTTTCCACTGTTGCGAGGTCAAAAGACTGGAATTCCCTCCCGAACAGCATGCGGATTGCAGTGGTTCAAGAAGGCAGCTCACCTCCACCTTCCCAAGGGTAACCAGGGACGGGCAATAATGCTGACCCAGATAGTGATGGCCCACGTCCCACAACTGAATAAAAATAAACATAAGAACACACACACAGTAACATGACAATGACTAGAAAATCTGTTTTTTTTTGTTTGCTTTCATGATACTTATTGTGGGAATAAATCCCAGCCAGATTAGCAAGAAGAATGTCCATGATTACATGTGGGATTTTTTGCATCGAGCTGAGAGGGTTAATGTTTCATCTTAATTACAATACCTCAGGCAGTGTAGCACTCTATATGTCGTCCCCTGCTGTGGGATTTGAACCCCTGAACTACCAGGCAATATATCTCATAAATTTCACTTCTGAGGGTAGGAGATAATAACTTGCAGAAACTATCCTGATGTATCAATGGATTTCCCCTTAGACACAGAACCTTTTCATCATGTTTGTGCAGAAATGACCAAGTTTCTGCATTCAAAGGACAAGCAACAGCTAACACTGCTGGAGAGACTCAGAGAGAGAGAGAGAGAGAGAGAGAGAGAGAGAGAGAGAGAGAGAGAGAGCACCAAAAGATGAAAGCGCCATGTGAAGAAATTTCAGTGAGAAATGCAAAAACGTTCCAAATGAAAATTCAAACACAGAAAGCACAATTGCAGTATTATACTGAACGCTGAATTTAATGGAAGTGATGGACATTAGGCGAAGAAAAAAAACAACACTGAACGGTTTGTGTCTTGTATTTTATAGCTGTACTAGCATGATAGATTTTCATACAGCTCCTGGTCCATTATTAATTGGTGGGTTTTCAGTGATGGTAGCTATACCCATATTTAAAGCCCACCTCTAGCTGCCCGCAGTGAATTGTATTGAATTATTTATTGTCACTTGCAGTGAATAATACGGTAAGATACAGTGAAAAGCTCCAACTGTTTCCGCAATACAGTGCCATTATGGATGGTCTGAGAATAAAAAGAGTAAAAAGAAAGTTTTTGTTCCACTGCCTCCAGGATGACTCTGAGCCGGCTCACCAAAGACATCTGCACTGCCAGCCCTCTTGCGCCATCTGTGCCAGGTCCACCAACTTAGGTGTCGCCACTCTTCAGGAGCCTTGCCACGGGGCTCACATCACTGTCACCAAGTCCCGTGCTCAACACATAATCGCCCCACATACGGGAATTCCCGACTGCAATCCGTCGCCACCTTGCCAATAACCAGGGGTCCCTGCTCCAGGCCTGCAATCAGCGGTGCCTGCCCGCACTGCCACCTTGATGATGCCAGGAGTTCCCACTCTAGGCCCACCACATCCAGGAGTCCCTCGCCCACCTCGCCAAGAGCCTCGCTCTGGCTGCCTTCACCCAAGGTGTTCTCTTGCCGGTGCCGCCATCTTGAAGCGTGCACAGCAGCTGCTGGCCCCACGTGAGGACGTCCCTGATGCCATTGCCATGGTTTCTGACTGCCAGGAAGCAGCTACCAGTCTTCACGTGGCCCGTGCTCACTGCAACGTCAATCCGGGTGACTCACACGTCAAAAAGATAATCCAGGAAAAAAAAGCAGAAATAAAAAGAATAAAAAGTGAAAGAAAACAGATGGGAGTGGGTGAGCCCCAGGCAAGAGCCCAGACACAACCCTGCTACTCCCTCCTACAAGCAGTGCAGTGGTTTCAGGCACTTGAAGAGTTTGAGTAACAGGCTGAGGTCCAGTTCCTGTTCCTATCTCAGCCAGAGATAACAAGGTGTAGAGTTGGATGAACACAGCAGGCCAAGCAGCATCATAGGAGCAGGGAAGCTGACGTTTTGGGCCTAGGCCCTTCTTCAGAAATTTATGAAGAAGGGCCTAGGCCCGAAACATCAGGTCTCCTGCTCCTATGATGCTGCTTGGCCTGCAGTGTTCATCCAGCTCTACACCTTGTTATCTCAGATTCTCCACCATCTGCAGTTCCTACTGCTTATGTCAACCATCTTGTGTGGAAATGTTGTTCACTGCAGAAAATACAACAAATGCAGACTAGCGTGGTGGCTTGCCTGACAGATATCAGGATGCCATTTAGGAGTTTGCGACAAACCAAAAGCTTTTGTCGTCATTTCCTGATGCCAGTCTGTTGTTTCCAGCATGCACTGAGAGACCACTTACTGACTGATTTTCAATCATGAAGGAGCCACGGGTTTCCATGAAAGACACTTGGAACATTGAAGGCAATGCCAGAGGCTCATGTCTTTGGAGTGTTCTGCCAGTCATGTCTAAAATAGACCAGCAGGTGAAGCAAAGTGATAATGGCAACTGCAGATGCTGGAGAATCCAAGATCATAAAATGTGAGGCTGGATGAACACAGCAGGCCCAAGAGGCATCCTGAGATGCTGCTGGGTCTGCTGTGTTCATCCAGCCTCACATTTTATTATTAAGGTGAAGCAAAGGGCAGTTTTCAACCTTAAAAGCTCCAACACGCAGCCACAATCAGCAGCTCTCACTGCACAATGGACGGTTCCTGCTTATTATTTCACGTTTGGAGTGCGCTCTAATGAGTACAGTTCATTTTTAATACACGAATTATTTCAAACATCAATTCAGAATGCGTAAACATTTTTGCATTAATTCAGCTTTAATTGGCCAATTTGCTCTCATAACAAGCATTGTTGCAAAACAATCTGACCCAGATCTGAAAGATTAAAACATCCTGTAAAAGCCAACACATGAGAATTGTTAAGAATGATATTTACTCGTTCACATCACCCATTTGGATCTTTGCAGCTCTTAAAAAGGTGAATCCTGCTCTCTGTGTTTGAATAGGTTTCCAGTGGATGCTTCTGTTGCTGGTCATGAATGCCTCTGTTGGCATTGCAGAGATTTGACTGCTCTGCGCTAACCCTCTACTAATTTTGCATTTATGGGCCTTATATCATACTAATGTACCTATCACAGCAACTTTATTCAGAACTGCAGATCATCCAGCTTGTTTAAATCTGAGCAAGGTGAAGAACTTTGAATATGGGAAAAGAAAAGCATACTTTGTGTATCATTGTCAGCTGTTTATCTCTAGCATTAGAAAGTTAGGCAGTTCTGAACAGTTTGATTAGAAAAGTAGGTCAATCATAATTTCTATTTAAAAAATGGACTGAAAGAGTGGGCACTGCAGGGGATAGGGTGCTTTATTTCCCCATGAGAAGAAAGAAAGCAAAAAGGGGAAAAAATCTCGGCAGTTATGATTCCATTATTTCCCACTCCCAGACTTAGAGTTCCACTACCTTGAATCAGTATTCAACAACCTTTTGTCATCCAACCATCCTGAGAGACTAATTGGAACAGTCTTAAAGAAAAACTGCATTAGTGCAATGCTTTTCACAAGTTCAGGGCATCTCAAAGCAATCAAAGCCAATGAAATACTTTCTGAATTGTAGTCACCACTGTAAAGTAGAAAACAGCAAACTACTGCAAGCAACAATGTAACCATGTTTTGGCCATGAAAACACAAATTTTGTTTGTATTATGATAACTGTTGAGCTCAATGACATTCAAAAAGAAAGCCAGAATTCCATTTAATAGTTAAAAACAGTAACACTACTGAAACTTATATTTTAAAACCTGTACTGCAACAGATGACCAAAACACCATTGATTAAGCATTATTATGAAAGACAACTTAGATTTTGAACTACAAAAAGGATCATTTGCCTTTTAAACTTACCCACACATTGCACATTCCATGCACATTGTAAACCATATGCAGTAGCTCCAACCCTACAATGGATTTGTATTTCCATGTTTTACATTCTAGCAGCTTCAAGTGGCCCTCTCCAGGTACTTCCCTCAATTTTTATAGTTTCCTAATCCACCAGGAGTAGTAAAGTCTATCTCAATGGATTTTCTTCCCCGACCATGTCGAGACAAATCTCCTGCAATCTTTATATCTCTATGCCTATGAAATGCATCTCTTCAACTAGAGTTGGTCTCATACCACAGCCAGTTCACAAAGTCAAGTGATAATGGGAACTGCAGATGTTGGAGAATCCAAGATCATAAAATGTGAGACTGGATGAACACAGCAGGCCCAGCAGCATCTCAGGAGCACAAAAGCTGACGCTTTGGGCCTAGACCCTTCATCAGAGAGGGGGATGGGGTGAGGGTTCTGGAATAAATAGGGAGAGAGGGGGAGGCACACCGAAGATGGAGAGAAAAGAAAATAAGTGGAGAGGAGAGTATAGGTGGGGAGGTAGGGAGGGGATAGGTCAGTCCAGGGAAGACAGACAGGTCAAGGAAGTGGGATGAGGTAAGTAGGTAGGAGATGGAGGTGTGGCTTGGGGTGGGAGGAAGGGATGGGTGTGGTGCAGTCGGTGGAGGGGACGAACTGGGCCCAGTTCGTCCCCTCCCCCCACTGCACCACACAACCAGCCCAGCTCTTCCCCTTCACCCACTGCATCCCAAAAGTTTAGGGAGGCAGAGACGGGCTGGACTGGTTTTGGGATGCAGTGGGTGGAGGGGAAGAGCTGGGCTGGTTGTGTCGTGCAGTGGGGGGAGGGGACGAACTGAACTGGTTTTGGGATGCGGTGGGGAACTAAAAAAAAATTATACAGGTTTTAATCAAACAGAGACACAAAAAAGGAGTGGGTTGGAGGTGACGTTGGTGGTAGGAAAGAGCTCAGAGGGGCAAAATCAAATGATGTTACAAAGGGGGAATTGGGCAGGTCTGACTCTACGTTGTGGATAAGTGATTGGAAGCTCATCTCAGAGTCACATATGACACCACCGAGTGCGCAAACAGGCTCCAGCCTCTGACAGATGCCAGGAAAAGGAATCTGTGGCCAGGAAGCGTAGTTTGTTTTGGGTTTGAAGATAATGGTTTGCATTACAGAATAGAATCACGACAAAAGGGAGATGAAAAATCGAGCACAATATCGGATTCCTCATATAACGAAAATCTCATAACAATGACGTGATTGCAAGCTTTCAGGATCTCTGCCATATATTCATTAAGTGGTCATGGAAAACAATGTTGCATTGTTTGGATACAAGTGCATTTTTACAGTAGAAACATTAGAAAAAAAATTATACTGCAATATAGACAGATTAGAGAGAAGTTAAAAATAGTCTTCTGAACTTAAGTTGATGAAAGCTCCGTTAAGCCGATGGTTATGGATCTGTGCCGTTCTTTGCATTAAATCTGTCAGTGCTGGAATTTCACAGAATCTCAAACAGGGCTTTGGGTCAGCTTGGATTGAGGTGAAGTCCAAGACAAATATACAGCTATTATCACAATTCTCCAGCACAAAATAGCCACAAAACATGTGGAAGCAAACAAGACCCCATTTTCTGTTGTCAAAATTGGTTCTGCACCAACAGAATATACAGATGCAAAGACGGCATTCTGAAAAGATTCAACACTGACCAGTGGGCCGTCTAAAAACTGGATTGAGGCCATTGGCTATTGTGTGTGAACAGTCCTTCCACCTCTCAGGAAGAAACTTGTGAAAACGGCAAAGGAAATGAGAATGCTTCTTGGCCTGTAGCAATGTAGAACCAATGAGATAAAGGAGAAAAATTGGGTTTCTGATATACAGCGGAAGGGGCAGTATGGTGACTCAGTGGTTAGGCCTCAAGTGCCAGAGACCCAGGTTCGCAGATGAGTGTCTGTGTGCAGTTTGCACGTTCTCCCTCTGTCTGTGTAGGTTTCCTCCAGGTGTTTTGGTTTTCTCCACAGTTCAAACAAGTGCAGGTTAGGTGGATTGGCCATGCTAAATTGTCCATAGTGCCCAGGGATGCGCAAGCTGGGTGGGTTAACCATGGGAAATGCAGGGTTACGGTGATAGGGGGTTGGGTTTGGGTGGGATACTCTTTGGAAGGTCAGTGTGAGCTCAATGGGTCGCATGGTCTGCTTCCATTCTGTGGGCATTCTACGAACTGAATTATCAGTGAGGAGGACCTGATCTTCAAACTTTACATGAGATAAATCAAAACATCTTCTAGCCACACTCTGATAAATGAGCACATATCAGAAATCAGCTTTTAGCATACAAGAGCAGCTACAGCTAAATGCATTGTTACTGTTGATTACTGGCTTTAGATATGTAGAAGTAGTACATCCAACAGATTTTCATGTAGGCAGTGTGGTATTCTGCAAAGCTGCATTTGGTCAGTTGATGAGGACACTACTTCTACAACCTCCTCTTAAACAAGCAGATCTCTGATCTCCTACAACTCAGGCCTTGTGTGCAAGCCTTACTCCTTTGACCCATTGCTGGTCAAGCATTTAGCCATTTCCAACCTGAGGTTTGGAATTCATTCCAGAGACCTCTTTATCCCTGTCTCCTCCTATAAGATACTTCTCAAACACTTTCTTTCACTCAGTATGGCTCCCTGTTTGATTCTGCTCCTCTGACATGCCTTGGGGCTTGGTAGCTATGGCAAAGGCACTATACAAATGCAACTTTGATTACAGATGGCAAGTGAATGTGAAGTGTACAGAATCTGTTAGTTCGTGCCAGTTTTAGCAGCTCTGCTGATAGGTTCCTAAAGATTAGCCCTTAGGATCATCCAGACACTTGACTGCATTTACTTAATCCTGGAAAGCATCATTTTGGTCCACTTATCAATAACATTCACACTCGGAGAGAAACAAAAAATGTTGCCAAACCAGAAGTTTGTTGATTTAACAAAACAGAAATAAATCAAGAGTTAAAGAAAAATCTGCTCTCATAAAGACAGATCAGAATATCTGTTTATTTGACAATCATCCAGGACTCTAAGGGCACAGATCTTCACCTCGTCATTGAGCTAGCTAGGAAAACACATTGCATTGAACGGAACTAATTACAATGGGAAACAAAAACACTTGTCAATAGAAGGGTGACAACTGATAGTCCGCATGTGACATTGCTGTGTTGCTGTTGCCAGGTCTATTTAAGTCACCGTAAACCTTTAGGCTCCTTGTGTCTTAGAAACAGCAGCAGCTTTCCTGAATAAAATACTACAAAGTCATTAGATTTCTGACAGCCTGGAACAGTAGAGTAGCAAGGCCAGATTTGAAACAATAGCTGGTTGAAAATAGGCCACATAAGAATCTATGCATGAGGTTTTTCTGTACTTGGGATGAAAATCTAATGTCTCATTTAGTTAAAGAACAAAGCAAAACAAAGGTCATTTTAAAAAATTTAAAAATGCAATCAAAGTTCAACAATGAAGAGAAGGAACACTTGCACTCAAACAGGGAAGTTGGTGCTTAATCGTACAAATTGATTGCTTTGGTTTTGTGTGAATTATAATTGCACTTTTACTTCACACTTAATTTTCAACCTTTTGACTGAGGCGGTCAGTCATACACAGGAAAGTTGAGTTGTGTGTGCACGTGCTCCGTTTTATCTGTCCAGAAAATAAGAACAGGAGGCCATTCAGTCCTTGAACTTCTTCCACTGTTCAATTACATCATGACTGTTCTCTGATTTAACTCCAAAAGCCCAACTTGCTTCAACAAGACTCTTATAAAATCTCAATCACCTTCCAAACTGGTGATCACTACTATTTAGATAAACAAGGAGAACTGACTCATGGGAGCACCACCTTAAAATCACTCACTATACGTACTTGGAACTATATCGCTGCTTCTTTGCTGCTGAGTCAGATCCTTCAAACTCCCTCCCTGACAACACTGTGATGTCCTACACCACATCAAAAGCAGACGTTCAAGAAGGCAGTTCATGACCTTTTTCTCAAGCGCAGATAGGGATGAACAATAAATATGCATTCCAAACTCAAACAGACAAAAAGGATTGATCTCCCACCTCGATAGGTTTTGAGGGGAAGAGCTTTCCAATGCTTTCAGCAACCTTTGTTCAAGAAGTACGTCTGGAACAGCCTAGCTCTGATTTCAAGGTTACACGCTCCTTGAGCTGCAATAGGATGAAACTGACATTGAGGGTCCTGAGCTCGCTGGGCCTGACATCAGTGAGTTCCAGCTGGTTTCAGAGCTCCATGTGTAGAAATTGCATTGTAAATGCATGTTTTGCAATGAGTTCGGAAACCACCCCATCTATCAGCATCACTGAGAGCACTTTCACTGCACAAACTGCCAGCAATTCAGCAAGGCAGCCCCTTTCGCAAGTTCAATAAACAATGATCAGCAAATGTCGACTTTGTCACCAACATCCCAGGAGTTATTTTTTTACAAAAACACATTGCAAAACATTGAAATTTCTTTTACCAAGATAAAGATCTTTTACCGCATGACTGTCAACCGGAATTGCCACTGAACATATTCTTGGACTATAATCACACAAGATGTCCAAGTACTGGACTGTTTTCCTCTATTTCCAAAATTTGTTTAATTAAGAAATTGAAGTATTTAAAGAAACACCATTTTCAACGTCCCTGGATTTTTCTCTCACAATCTTCAATCCTCAAGGAATTCCAGAGAAATCCGAGAAGGTTGGAAATCCTACTCTAAGCCATGTTGATTACAGTTCAGCCACATGAAGACCCACAGCAGAAATTTGCAATCCTGAGTAGACATCATCCTCAAATGCAGGGATAGCTGATGATGGTGACTAACAATGGTGGGCTTACAATGGAAGTTAGACAAGTACATGAATAAAAAAGGAGCAGAAGGACGTGCTGATAAAGTGAAGATGAGGAAGGTATGAGGACTCATACGAAGTATAAATAGCAGCTTACCCTAGTTGAGCAGAATGGCCTGTTTCTGTGCTGTAAATTCAACATAATTCTACACAGGAGTCAGGAAATATATCCTGTACGATCAAACATTGAGAAGGCCATGATGAGACTGAGCTGGCAAAAACCAATTCTATCATACTCCCATATTAAAAAAACCTGAAGAGTTCTGAGGAATGGTCACTGGACCCGAAACATTAACTCTGTTTTTCCCTTTGCAGATGCTGCCAGACCTGCTGAGCTTTTCCAGCATCTTTGTTTTTGTTCTATCATACCCTTTCTGGATAGAAACACAAAAAAATAGGAATAGGAGTAGGCCATTCAGCCCTTTGAGCCAGCTCTGCCATGATGATCGTGCTGGTCATCCAACTCAAGTACCCTGTTCCCTCTTTTAACTATACTGTCTCATCCCTTTCACTGCAGGAACTATGCTTGTCTCCTTCTTGAAAATATTCAATGTATTGGCCCCAGCTGATTTCTTTGGCAGTGAATTCCACAGGCTCACCACTCTCTGCGTGAAGGAATCTCTCCTCATCTAAGTCCTAAATGGCCTACCCATATCTTTACATTATCATTCCTGGTTCTGAACTCCCCACTCCTCAGAAATATCCTTTCTTGGGTTTACTCTGCCTATCCCAGTTAGAATTTTACAGGTGTTTCGGATGCACCCCTTCCCCCCACCCACCCCCAATCTGCTGAACAGCACTGAATACAGTTCAAATTGATCTTGACTCTCTTCATACAACAATCCTGTCATCCCAGGAATCAGTCAATTTCAACCTCAACATTGGATTGAATATTTCATGGTATTATTTCAAGAAATTCAGTAGCAGTGCCCAAGTATGAATACAGTGTAGGTCAATATTTTTTTCTCAGCTTTGCTAAACAATTCCAGATTATCAGAGGGTATTTGGGATGTTTTTGTCTGCACAATGATATTGGGGCTACAAGAGTTCAAGTGTGGGGCAGGCTGCAAAAACTTGGCTTAATTCCCAAATTTAGAAGATTAGGGAGTTTACAAATTGATCTGCTTAAAATGATTTGATGAGGTATATGAAGAGAAACTATTTTTTTCTGGTCATACAGTCTGAAATAAGGGAATATAATGTTAAACTTAGAGCTAGGCTGTTCAGGCTGATGTCAGAAAGCATTTCTTCACCCACTGCAGAGTTGAATCCTGAAATTGGGACCTCACCCCCACCAACTCAAACCCCCTCAAAAAGCTGTTAAATGTGAGGATCAACTGAAAATCTCAAATCTGAATTTATTTATTTAGGTAAGGGTAGTAAGGAATACAGAATCAAGTTAGGAAATCTATTTTTTAAAAATTCATTCACGGGACCTGGGAATCTCTGGCTACATTAACATTGATTGTTCATCGATAATCACCTTTGACTACCAGCGAAGGTAGTGAGAAGCATTTTTTGAATCACTGCATGTTCTGAAATGTAGAAACACCACATGAAAGGAATTTCCAGGATTTTGCCCCAGTTGACAGTGAAGGAATAATGATAAATATTTCTGAGTCAGGATCATGTGTGACTCGGAGGGGAACCTGCAGGTGGTGGTGATCCTATGTATCTACTGGCCCAATCCTTCGAGCTGGGAGAGGTCGCAGATTTGGAAGGTACTGTCAAAGGAGCTATAGAGAGTATTTCACTGCTTTTTCCACATGGTAGCTGTCACTGTCCATCCTGTGGTTGGAGGGCATGACTGTTGAAGTTGGTGGATGGGGTACCAATCAAGTGAGTTGTTTTAGCTGGGCTGGAGTCACACTGCTCAAGTATTGTCGGGGTTATACTAATCAAGACAGTGGCCCCAGTTTGCTGTTAGCTGTTTGGATGTGCTGGGAAAGCAGGGCTTAGAGCTGATTTGTTTCTGGGCTGACCTTAGCTCTGTCTATCACTGAATGGCATGCAAGTAGTCCCATGTTGTGGCTTCACCAGGTTGACACCTCATTTTTAGGTATGTCTGGCATTGCTTCTAGCATGTCCTCCTGCCCTTTTCACGGAAGAAGGGTTGTTGCCCTAGTTTGATGGTAAGGGTAGAGTGGGGGATATGTTTGGATGTGATTATGTAAGAGTAAAATTCCGCTGCTGTTGATGCCCCTTCTGAATGCCCAGTCTTAAGCTGATGCCCTTTTGGAATGCCCAGTCTTGAGCTGCTAGATGTGTTTGAAGCCTGTCCCATTTACCATGGTGTTAGTGCCACATGACAAAATGGAGGGTACACTCAAAGCCAAAACAAGACTGTCTCCGCAAAGACTGTGTAGTGGTCTCTCTCACCAATACAGTCAGGGACAGACACCTCTTGGTGAGAACAAGATCAAATAGATTTTTCCCTCTTGTTGGTTCTTTCAGCACCTGCCACAGATCCAGTCAAGCAGGCTCGTCCTTTCAGACTTGACCAATTCGATCAGTAGGGTACTTAATGAAACAGTCCAGAGCAGAGTTAGTAGTGAAGTCCCTCACCCAGAGAGCCCTGTGTGCCTTTAACACCCTCGATGCCACCTCCAAGTGATGTTCAACATGGAGCAGCTGTGGCTTTGAGTGTACCCTCCATTTTGTCATGTGGCACTAACACCATGGTAGATGGGACAGGCTTCAAACACATCTAGCAGCTCAAGACTGGGCATTCCAAAAGGCCATCAGCTTAAGACTGGGCATTCAGAAGGGGCATCAACAGCAGCGGAATTTTACTCTTAACATAATCACATCCAGACATATCCCCCACTCTACCCTTACCATCAAACGAGGGCAACAACCCTTCTTCCGTGAAAAGGGCAGGAGGACATGCTAGAAGCAATGCCAGACATACCTAAAAATGAGGTGTAGGTAGTAATCAGTGGGATGTTTCCTTGCTCATGTTTGATTTGACGCCATCAGACTTCATATGGGCTAGAATCAAAACCAGGGACTCGCAGGGTAATTGCTTCTTGGCTGTAGTTTCTGTGCTACCATCTCTGTCAGGTCTGTCCTGTTGGACCGGGCACACCCAGGGTGGTAATGGTGGTGTCTGGGTTATTGTCTGTCCGCTATGACTCAGTGAGCATGAGAATGACAGGTTGTCGATTGCCTCGTTTGTGGAACAGCTCTCCCTATTTTGGTGCAGATTTTAAGAAGGAAGGCTTTGCAGCGTCAGGGGGTGTTAGGTTTACCATTGGTTTGACGCTGACCAGTCAATCTACTTTAGTCCCTTTGTATGGGCTTTGTAGTAGTTTGACTGGCTTGCCGAGCCATTTCAGGGGGCAGTCAAGAGTGAACCATATTGCAATGGGTCTGGAGTCACATGTAAGCCAGTCCAGGTAAAGACAGCAGATGTCGTATCCTAAAGGACACTGGCAAACCAGCTGAATTTTCATGACAATTAGCAATAATTTGATTGCTGCCATTAGTCTCTTTTTTATCTCCAGATTTTATTGAATTAAAATTTCACCATCTGCTGCCTTGGGATTTAAGGCCAATCAACCTTAATCTAACTGCATAATAGCACCAGCTTTAGAATGATGTGTCTTCTAGATATGATATGGTCTGAGTGCTGTCCTATATGTTAGCTCACATAACATATACCACAAAGACTGGGTACTCCTTGAGACAGATGTCTTGAAGTTCATTAACAACACTAACTATTTACACTGCTATAGCATCCCGTACTCATAGTCTGGTTTCAGTGCTTATTGATGTTACTACAAATTACATGCACGTAGCTGACTGAACATGCCAGACTGACCTAATTGTCTGAGAGCTTGACTGAAGGTGAGGTGGGTATCTTTATGCAAGAGTGTTACACATGATGTCAAGTAACTGTTTTAAAGGTACACTGCCTGTCTGCGCTGGAATCTCTGTAATAACAAACAGAAAAGCTGATTGGCCTACACCAGTTCATATGTCAGACAAGGAAAGGCAGCAAGTTAGCCATTATTTGAAGTTTTTTAGTCAATATGCATCTAACAGTGCAGTGTAGGCACAGCCATTATACAAAAGCAGTGTTGCACTCCAGTATCCCACAAAGTCTTTAACAGGCTGGTAGAGCTTATAGGCACCACTGCAAAGTATTTAATTTCCATCAGATGGTGTCCTTTCAAGTGCAAGAATTTGTTTGCAGACCATCAGTCAAACCTGGCTGTTAAAATTATCCCCATTACTACAAAACACCAATTCTGCAACACTCTTTAAAAGAACTACTGAGGTGGGAGATCAGCATTTATTCATAGTGATAATGGGAACTGCAGATGCTGGAGAATCCAAGATAATAAAATGTGAGGCTGGATGAACACAGCAGGCCAAGCAGCATCTCAGGAGCACAAAAGCTGACGTTTCGGGCCTAGACCCTTCATCAGAGAGCATTTATTCATACATCTGTTTAAGGTCACGAGTGAGCCGAGTCGAAAAACATCAGGCTCCAAGGTTGGGTACACATAATTCTATGTTTCTTCCCAAATCTGTCCTCCCCGCTACGTCTGCAAAACTACAATTATTCTTGGCATTTAAAAGCCGGAAGAAAAGAGTGGTGTTTAGAAAGGTGGGGGGACGGGGGGAGAAAGAGGGAGAGCTGCACATCTTATTTGTCATGAAAGGAGAAGCTTCAATTTGTAATTAGATTAAGTGACTGTAGTCGCAAATATGACCATTCTTATCAACAACTCCTCAAGTCAATTAGCTGTAGAGAGCTCTTTTCCAATCGAGTGCTGGGGAGAAAGAGAGTGATAAAAAGCTGCTTCATTAAAAAAAGAGACAGAATTTTAATAGCCTGCCAGAGAAGAGTGGACTCACCTCTTAAAGGAACAATGGCAAACATGGACAGATGATTTTTTTTCAGGCAACTTTGGTTCGTGGGAGTTGTCACGTATTAGAGTGTCATCCCAAACCCTGCAGTAGGTACATTTTTGTTTATTTAAAAATATAATGCTGCTTTATTTGAAATGAAATGTCTGTGTGGATTTCCTCCAGGTGCTCCAATTTCCTTCCACAAGATGTGCAGGTTAGGTGGACTGGCCATTCTACATTGCCCATAGTGTCCAGGGGTGTGTGGGCTAGCCATGGGAAATGCAGGGTATTAGGGATAGGATGAATTGGGTGGGATGCTCTTTGGAAAGTCGGTGCAGATTCACTAGGCAGAATCTTGTAGGGATTCTATGATTCTAGGAAATTCCAACAAAAGTGAAGTTGTGGTTGATCTGAAGTCAAGGACAATGATGTTGTTGTCATCAAATATGGCTGCAAGAGAAGTCACCCTTTAAAATGAAATAGCCTTTCTGCCAGCATGAAGCTTATTTCTGAATAGAACAATTAAAACTAATAGCAAACTTGCATAAGTGTTGCTTAAGAATGTATTTCTTCAGGAGGGAAGTTTCAAATTGACAGTGTACTTGGCAACATTTCCCAGAAATTATTATGTTTTCTATATGCCAGGATGTCTCAGCTGAGAAAAGGAAAGGCTTTCCAGACCTTGCATCTTGTACCAATATCAAGCACTCCTAGGTCAGGTAGAATATGGCTTGATAGTAGGGAATTGGTCCCATACTGAAAATGTATGACATTATCCATCACATGAACTATTGTTTTAGAGATTCTAAGACTGCCAATGCCGTGCCAAGTAATTCCAAATCAGAATTACAGCAGCAATGGTTTACTTTATGTGGACCAATGAATAATCTAATTGCATATATTTGGTGGTTTTCACCACTGTTCTTTTTCAACTAGCATCCTATCCTCCCCATCTGAAATAAGCATCAACCAAATGCACCAAAATGGACCACATCAGCTGAATAGTTAGTTTCTATGCTGTAAAAATCTATGTAAATGTTAAATCACTCCATTCCCTATCTGTGGGATCTTTCTGTGCATGGGTAGCCACCAGCTTTGTCTACGAATTGTCATTGTACTGTAAGATGATCTACTGTAAGAGTTACTTTGAAAGATTTCTGAGGGCTAGGCATGTTTTTTTTCCTTCGAAACTGGCTGGCTCTATGAAAGACATTGGAACATGTTCATTGGCTTCCATCATTGTAAAAGATTTCTGACTTCCCGTTGCTCACTGAGGACAACTAGTGGCAGAAACTCAGTGCTGCAGCTTTAGCGCAGCACTCCATGTGATCTTTCCCAAAATGATCTGAAATGTTGAGGCTACAGGTTCTGAGGTAGGAATGATATTCACAAAGTTCTGACCATGTTCTATCAACTGTGTGCCTATTCTAACAGTTTCCTGTTCTCACAGGCCACCCAACAACTCACAACTTCCCCCAATGACCCCGCACCCATACATGCCTCACAGAGGGGATGCAAGATGTTTTAGGCCTCAAAATGGGTCACAGTGGCAAGATGTTTAAGGAGCACTGGCTCATTGGATCCTAACTCAGTTCCCAGTGTGTACACCAGCCACAGACTCCAGTTTTAGACAAATGTGGCTATCTGTTTGACATACTATTAATATGGCACAGTGGCTCAGTGGTTCGCACTGCTGCCTCACAGCACCAGGGACCCAGTTCAATTCTAACCTCTGGCAAATGTCTGTGTGGAGTTTGCACATTCTGCCCTTTGTCTGCGTGGGCTTCCTCTAGGTGCCCCAGCTTCCTCCCACAGTCCAAAGATGTGCAGGTCGGGTGGATTGGCCATGGTAAATTAAGACCGTGAGACCATAAGACATAGGAGTGGAAGTAAGGCCATTCGACCCATCAAGTCCACTCCGCCATTTAAATCATGGCGGATGGGCATTTCAACTCCACTTCCCTGCACTTTCCCCGTAGCCCTTGATTCCTTCTGAGATCAAGAATTTGTTGATCTCTGCCTTGAAGGCATCCAACGTCCCGGCCTCCACTGCACTCCGTGGCAATGAATTCCACAAGCCCACCACTCTCTGGCTGAAGAAATGTCGTCTCATTTCAGTGGGGGGGTGGGGTTCATGAATGGAAGGAGCTGCCAACAGATGTGGTCGAGGCAGATAAAATTGCTGTATTTAAAAGACATTTGGACAGGTACACAATTAGGAAAGGTTTAGACGGATACCAAACACAGGCAAATGGGACCGGTTAAGTTTGGGACACCTGATCAGTACAGATGATTGGGACTGAAGGTCCTGATTCTGTGCTGTATGACTCTATGAATCTATGACTGAAGAGCTAACTAGGTGTGTGCATGAGGGCAATGCATTTGATACAGTCTACTTGGGCATCAGCAAAGCTTTTGACAAGATCCCCCATTTGAAGACTGTTAGAACAGGAAACAGTCCATGGGATCCGAGGACACATGTGCACAGAAAATCATAACTCATGTAATTTGATTGAGTTTTTTAAAGTAGTAATCAAGAGCATTGATTAAGGCAGAAAGATGGATGCATACGGGCTTCAGTAAGGCGTTCAAGAAGGTTCCTCACGGTAGTCCAAGAGGGAAGTTAAATCACACGGAGCACAGGGAGAGCTAGCCATAGAACATAGAACATTACAGCACAGTACAGGCCCTTCGGCCCTCGATCTTGTGCCGACCTGTCATGCCGATCTCAAGCCCATCTACCTGCAGTCTTCCATGTATGCCCATATGCTTATCCAATGGCGACTTAAATGTACCTAAAGTTGGCAAATCTACGACCGTTGCAGGCAAAGCGTTCCATTCCCTTACTACTCTCTGAGTAAACAAACTACCTCTGACATCTGTCCTATATCTTTCACCCCTCAATTTAAAGCTATGCCCCCTCGTGTTCGCCGTCACCATCCGAGGAAAAAGGCTCTCCCTATCCACCCTATCTAACCTTCTGATTATTTTATATGTCTCAATTAAGTCACCTCTCAACCTTCTTCTCTCGAATGAAAACAGCCTCAAGTCCCTCAGCCATTCATTCTAAGACCTTCCCTCTATACCAGGCAACATCCTAGTAAATCTCCTCTGCACCCTTTTCAAAGCTTCCACATCTTTCTTATAATGCGGTGACCAGAACTGTACACAATACTCCAAGTGCGGCCGCACCAGAGTTTTGTACAGCTTCACCATAACCTCTTGGTTCCGGAACTCGATCCCTCTATTAATCAAAGCTAAAACACTGTATGCCTTCTGAACAGCCCTGTCACCCTGGGTGGCAACTTTCAAGGATCTGTGTTCATGGACACCAAGATCTCTCTGCTCATCTATACTACTAAGCATCTTACCATTAGCCCTGTACTTTGCCTTCTGGTTACTCCTACCAAAGTGCATCACCTCACACTTGTCTGCATTAAACTCCATTTGCCACCTCTCAGACCAGCTCTGCAGCTTATCTATGTCCCTCTGCAACCAATCCTTTGTCACTATCCACAAGTCCACCGATCTTAGTGTCATCTGCAAATTTACTAACCCATCCTTCTACGCCCTCATCCAGGTCATTTATAAAAATGACAAACAGCAGTGGACCCAACACCCACCCTTGCGGTACACCACCAGTAACTGGTCTCCAGGATGAACGTTTCCCATCAACTTCCACGCTCTGTCTTCTTTCAGCAAGCTAATTTCCGATCCAAACTGCTATATCTCCCACAATTCCATTCCTCTGCATTTTGTACAATAGTCTGTTATGGGGAACCTTATCGAATGCCTTGCTGAAATCCATATACACCACATCAACCGGTTTACTCTCATCCACCTGTTTGGTCACCTTCTCAAAGAACTCAGTAAGGTTTGTGAAGCACGACCTTCCCTTCACAAAACAATGCTGACTATCCCGAATCAATTTATTCTTTTCTAGATGATTGTAAATCCTATCCCATATAACCTTTTTCAACACTTTACCGACAAGTGAGGGAAGGCTCACTGGCCGATAATTACCAGGGTTGTCTCTACTCCCCTTCTTGAACAGGGGAACCACAATTGCTATCCTCCAGTCATCTGGCACTATTCCTGTAGACAATGATGAGTTAAAGATCAATGCCAAAGGCTCGGCAATCTCCTCCCTGGATTCTCAGAGGATCCGAGGATAAATCCCATCCGGCCCAGGGGTCATAGCTATCTTCACCCTCTGTAGGATTTCAAATACCTCTTCCTTGTGAACCTCAATCCCACTTAGTCCAGTAGCCTGTTTGTCTGTATTCTCCTCGACAACATTGTGGTTTTCCAGAGTGAATACTGTTGAAAAATAATCATTTAGCGCTTCCCCTATCTCATCTGACTCCACACACAACTTACCACTACTATCCTTGATTGGGCCTCATCTTACTTTTGTCATTCTTTTATTCCTTAAATACCGATAGAAAGCCTGAGGGGATACCCTGATCCTATCCACCAACAACTTCTCATGTCTCCTCCTGGATCTTCTGAGCTCTCTCTTTCGGTCTTTCCTGGCTACCTTGTAACCCTCAATCACCCTAACTGAGCCTTCACATCTGAAAGTAACAGAAGCCGCCTTCTTCCTCTTGACCAGAGATTCCACTTCCTTCATAAACCACGGCTCCCGCACCCTACAGCTTACTGCCTGCCTGACAGGTACATACTTATCTAGGACACACAAGAGCTTTTCCTTGAATAAGCTCCACATTTCTATTGTGCCCATCCACTGCAGTTTCCTTCTCCATCCTATGCTCCCTAAATCTTGCATAATCTCTTCGTAATTGCCTTTCTGCCAGCTATAACTCTTGCCCAGTGGTGTACACCTATCCCTTTCCATCACTGAAGTAAACATCACAGAATTGTGATCGCTATCACCAAGGTGATCAACGACTTTGAAATCTAACACCTGGCCAGGATCATCACACAGTACTGATGTGGTCACTGCACCCCAATTCCATCAGTCAATACATCCCATTTCACTCAGTCACTGCATCCCACTTCCCTCAGTCACTGCATCCCATTTCACTCAGTCACTGTATCCCATGTCCCTCAGTCACTGCATCCCATTTCACTCAGTCACTGTATCCCGTTTCTCACTGAGGCTGCATTCAATTTCCGTCAATCACTGCATCCCATTTCCGTCAGTCAAGGCATCCCAATTCCCATAGTCACTGCATCCCATTTCCCTCAGTCACTGCATCCCATGTCCCTCAGTCACTGCATCCCATTTCACACAATCACTGCATCTCCTTCACCACAGTCACTGCGTCCAATTTCCATCAGTCACTGTTTCCTATATCTCGCAGACGCTGCATTCAATTTCCCACACTCACTGTATCCCATTTTCCATCGTCACAGCATCTCCTTTCCCTCAGTCTCTGCATCGCATTTCACTCAGTGATTGCATCCCATTGCCCTCAGTCACTGCATCCCATTTCCCTCAGTCACTGCATACCATTTCCGTCAGTCACTGCATCCCATTTCACTCAGTCACTGCATCCCAGGTCCCTCGGTCACTGCACCCCAAGCCCGCTCGGGCACTGCATCCCTATTAACACACTCACTCCTTCCCAGTACCTCAGTCACTGCATCACATTTACATCAGACACTGCATCTCATTTCACTCAGTCACTGCAGCTCATGTCACTCTGTCACTGCATCCAATTTCCATCAGTCACTGCATCCAATTTCCATCAGTCACTGCATCTCATTTCACTCATTCACTTCATCCCATTTCACGCAGTCACTGCATCCCATTTCACTCAGTGACTGCATCCCATTTCACTCAGTGACTGAATCAAATTTCACTCAGTCACTGCATCCCATTTCACTCAGTCACTGGATCCCATTTCAAGCAGTCACTGCATCCCCTTTCACGCTGTCACTGCATCCCCTTTCACGCTGTCACTGCATCCCCTTTCACTCAGTCACGGAGTCCCATTTCCCTCAGTCACTGGATCCCATTTCAAGGAGTCACTGCATCCCATTTCACGCTGTCACTGCGTCCCATTTCACTCAGTCACTGCATCCCATTTCCATCAGTCACTGCATCGCATTTCACGCAGTCACTGCATCCCATTTCACTCAGTCACTGCATCCCATTTCACTCAGTCACTGCATCCCATTTCACTCAGTCACTGCATTTCCTTTCCCCGAGACACTGCATCCCATTTACATTAGACACTGCATCCCATTTCCATCAGACAATGCATCCCATTTCACTCAGTCACTACATTCAATTTCCTACAGTCACTGCATCCTATTTCCATCAGTCAGTGCATCACATTTCTGTCAATCACTGGATCCCATTTCATTCAGTGATGCGTCCCATTTCACTCAGTGACTGCAACACATTTCACTCAGAGACTGCATCCCATTTCACTCAGTCACTGCATCCCACTTCACTCAGTCACTGCATCCCATTTCACTCAGTCACTGCATCACATTTCTCTCAGTCACTGCATCACATTTCTCTCAGTCACTGCATCACATTTCACTCAGTCACTGCATCACATTTCACACAGTCACTGCATCCAATTTCACTCAGTCACTGCATCTCCTTCACCATAGTCACTGCATTCCTTTTCCATCAGTCACTGTTTCCCGTATCTCACAGGCGCTGCATTCAATTTCCTACACTCACTGCATCCCATTTCCCATAGTCACAGCATCTCATTTCACTCAGGCACTGTATCCCATTTCCCTCACTCACTGCACCCCAAGTCCGCTCGGGCACTGCATCCCCATGAACTCAGTCACTCCTTCCCAGTACCTCAGTCACTGCATCCCATTTCCATCAGGTACTGCATCACATTTCCCTCAGTCACTGCATCTCATTTCACTCAGGCACTGTATCCCATTTCCCTCACTCACTGCACCCCAAGTCCGCTCGGGCACTGCATCCCCATGAACTCAGTCACTCCTTCCCAGTACCTCAGTCACTGCATCCCATTTCCATCAGGTACTGCATCACATTTCCATCAGACACTGCAGCTCAAGTCACTCTGTCACTGCATCCCATTTCCCTCAGTCACTGCATCCCATTTCACGCAGTCACTGCATCCCATTTCACGCAGTCACAGCATCACATTTCACGCAGTCACTGCATCACATTTCACTCAGTCACTGCATCCCATTTCACTCAATCACTGCATCCAATTTCCATCAGTCACTGTTTCCCATATCTCACAGACGCTGCATTCAATTTCCCACCCTCACTGCATCCCATTTCCCATCGTCACAGCATCACCTTTCCCTCATTCTTTGCATTGCAATTCCCACAGTCACTGCATCCCATTTCCATCAGTCACTGTATCCCATTTCCATCAGTCATTGCAACCCATTTTCCTCAGTCACTGCATCCCATTTCACACAATCAGTGCATCCCATTTTATTCAGTGACTGCATCACATTTCACTCAGTCACTGCATCCCATTTCCCTCAGTCACTGCATCCCATTTGCATCCGTCACTGCATCCCATTTGCATCCGTCACTGCATCCCATTTCACGCAGTCACTGCATCCCATTTCACGCAGTCACTGCATCAGAGTTCACTCTGTCACTGCATCACATTTCACGCAGTCACTGCATCCCATTTCACTCAATCACTGCATCCCATTTCACTCTGTCACTGCATCACATTTCACGCAGTCACTGCATCCCATTTCACTCAATCACTGCTTCCCATTTCACACAGTCACTGCATCCCATTTCACGCAGTCACTGCATCCCATTGCACTCAGCCACTGCATCTCATTTCCGTCAGTTACTGCATCATATTTCCATCAAACAAGGCATCTCATTTCACTCAGTCACTGCATCGCATTTCACTCAATCAGTGCTTCCCATTTCACTTAGTCACTGCATCTCATTTCACTTAGTCACTGCATCCCATTTCCCTCAATCACTGCATCCCATTTCACTCAGTGATGCATCCCATTTCACTCAGAGGCTGCATCCCATTTCACTCAGTCACTGCATCCCATTTCACTCAATCACTGCTTCCCATTTCACACAGTCACTGCATCCCATTTCACGCAGTCACTGCATCCCATTGCACTCAGCCACTGCATCTCATTTCCGTCAGTTACTGCATCATATTTCCATCAAACAAGGCATCTCATTTCACTCAGTCACTGCATCGCATTTCACTCAATCAGTGCTTCCCATTTCACTTAGTCACTGCATCTCATTTCACTTAGTCACTGCATCCCATTTCCCTCAATCACTGCATCCCATTTCACTCAGTGATGCATCCCATTTCACTCAGAGGCTGCATCCCATTTCACTCAGTCACTGCATCCCATTTCACTCAGTCACTGCATCCCATTTCACTCAGTCACTGCATCACATTTCTCTCAGTCACTGCTCCCATTTCACTCAGTCACTGCATCTCCCTCACCATAGTCACTGCATTCCAATTCCATTAGTCACTGTTTCCCGTATCTCAAAGGCACTGCATTCAATTTCCCACACTCACTGCATCCCATTTCCCATAGTCACAGCATCTCCTTTCCCTGAGTCTCTGCGTCGCATTTCACTCAGTCAATGCTTCCCATGTCCCTCAGTCACTGCATCCCATGTCCCTCACTCACTGCCTCCCATTTCCCTCAGTCACTGCATCACATTTCACTCAGTCACTGCATCGCAATTCACTCATTGATTGCATCCCATTTCCCTCAGTCACTGCATCTCATTTCACTCGGTCAGTGCATCCCATTTCACGCAGTCACTGCATCCCATTTCACTCAGTCACTGCATCCCCTTCACCACAGTCACTGCATCCCATTTCCATCAGTCACTGTTTCCCGTATCTCACAGACAGTGCATTCAATGCTTCTCATTTCACTCAGACACTGCAGCTCATGTCGCTCTGCCACTGCATCTAATTTCCATCAGTCAGTGCATCTCATTTCACTCAGTCAGTGCATCTCATTTCACTCAGTCAGTGCATCGCATTTAACTCAGTCACTCCTTCCCAGTACCTCAGTCACTGCATCACATTTCAATCAGACACTGCATCTCATTTCACTCAGTCAGTGCACCTCATGTCACTCTGTCACTGCATCCAATTTCCATCAGTCACTGCATCCCATTTCACTCAGTGATGCATCCCATTTCACTCAGTGACTGCATCCCAATTCACTCAGTGACTGAATCACATTTCACTCAGTCACTGCATCGCATTTCACGCAGTCACTGCATCTCCTTCAACTCAGTTACTGCATCCCATTTCCGTCAGTCACTGTTTCCCGTATCTCACAGACGCTGCATTCAATTTCACACACTCAGTGCATCCCATTTCCCATAATGACAGGATCTCCTTGCCCTCAGTGTCATCAACTCATTTCACTCAGTGATTGCTTCCTTCTTCCCACAAATACTGCACGCCATTTCCCTCAGTCACTGCATCCCATTTCCGTCAGTCACTGCATCTCATGTCACTCGGTCAGTGCATCTTATTTCCCTCAGTCACTACATCCGATTTCACTCAGTCACTGCATCCCATTTCGCTCAGTGATGCATCCCATTTCCCTCAGTCAATGTATCCCATTTGCATCAGTCACTGCATCCCATTTGCATCAGTCACTGCATCCCATTTGCATCAGTCACTGCATCCCATTTCACACAATCACTGCATCCCATTTCACTCAGACACTGCATCTCATTTCCTTCAGTCACTGCATCCCATTTCCCTCAGTCACTGCGTCCCATTTCCATCAGTCACTGCATCACATTTCCGTCAATCACTGCATCCCATGCCCGTCAGTCAAGGCATCCCATTTCCGTGTGTCACTGCATTCCAATTCACTCAGTCACTGCATCGCATTTCCCACAGTCACTGCATCCCATTTCCATCAGTCATTGCAACCCATTTTCCCTCAGTCACTGCATCCCATTTCACTCAGTCACTGCGTCCCATTTCCCTCAGTGACGCATCCCATTTCACTCAGCGACTCCATCCCATTTCACTCAGTGACTAAATCACATTTCACTCAGTCACTGCATCCGATTTCACTCAGTCACTGCATCCCATGTCAAGCAGTCACTGCATCACATTTCACTCAGTCACTGCATCCCATTTCACTCAGTCACTGCATCACATTTCCATCAGTCACTGTTTCCCGTATCTCACAGACGATGCATTCAATTTCCCACACTCACTGCATCCCATTTCCCATAGTCACAGAATCTCCTTTCCTTCAGTCTCTGCATCGCATTTCACTCCGTGATTGCATCCTCCTTGCTACAAATACTGCATCCCATGTCCCTCAGTCACTGCATCCCATTTCCCTCAGTCACTGCATCGCATTTCCCTCAGTGACTGCATCCCATTTCCCTCAGTGACTGCATCCCATTTCCATCAGTCACTGCATCACATTTCCGTCAATCACTGAATCCCATTTCCGTCAGTCAAGGCATCCCATTTCCGTGTGTCACTGCATCCCAATTCACTCAGTCACTGCATCGCATTTCCCACAGTCACTGCATCCCATTTCCATCAGTCACTGTATCCCATTTCCATCAGTCATTGCAACCCATTTTCCCTCAGTCACTGCATCCCATTTCACACAAACAGTGCATCCCATTTTATTCAGTGACTGCATCACATTTCACTCAGTCACTGCATCCCATTTCACTCAGTCACTGCATCCCATTTCACTCAGTCACTGCATCCCATTTCCCTCAGTCACTGCATCTCATTTCCCACAGTCACTGCATCTCATTTCCCTCAGTCACTGCATCCCATTTCCATCAGTCACTGCATCACATTTCCGTCAATCACTGAATCCCATTTCCGTCAGTCAAGGCATCCCATTTCCGTGTGTCACTGCATCCCAATTCACTCAGTCACTGCATCGCATTTCCCACAGTCACTGCATCCCATTTCCATCAGTCACTGTATCCCATTTCCATCAGTCATTGCAACCCATTTTCCCTCAGTCACTGCATCCCATTTCACACAAACAGTGCATCCCATTTTATTCAGTGACTGCATCACATTTCACTCAGTCACTGCATCCCATTTCACTCAGTCACTGCATCCCATTTCACTCAGTCACTGCATCCCATTTCCCTCAGTCACTGCATCTCATTTCCCACAGTCACTGCATCTCATTTCCCTCAGTCACTGCATCCCATTTCCATCAGTCACTGCATCACATTTCCGTCAATCACTGAATCCCATTTCCGTCAGTCAAGGCATCCCATTTCCGTGTGTCACTGCATCCCAATTCACTCAGTCACTGCATCGCATTTCCCACAGTCACTGCATCCCATTTCCATCAGTCACTGTATCCCATTTCCATCAGTCATTGCAACCCATTTTCCCTCAGTCACTGCATCCCATTTCACACAAACAGTGCATCCCATTTTATTCAGTGACTGCATCACATTTCACTCAGTCACTGCATCCCATTTCACTCAGTCACTGCATCCCATTTCCCTCAGTCACTGCATCCCATTTCCCTCAGTCACTGCATCTCATTTCCCTCAGTCACTGCATCTCATTTCCCTCAGTCACTGCATCCCATTTCCCTCAGTCACTGCATCCCATTTGCATCCGTCACTGCATCACATTTCACGCAGTGACTGCATCACATTTCACGCAGTCACTGCATCCCATTTCACTCAATCACTGCATCCCATTTCACTCAGCCACTGCATCACATTTCACTCAGTGACTGAATCACATTTCACTCAGTCACTGCATCCCATTTCACGCAGTCACTGCATCCCATTTCACTCAACCACTGCATCTCATTTCCGTCAGTTACAGCATCATATTTCCATCAAACAAGGCATCTCATTTCACTCAGTCACTGCATCGCATTTCACTCAATCAGTACTTCCCATTTCACTTAGTCACTGCATCTCATTTCACTTAGTCACTGCATCCCATTTCCCTCAATCACTGCATCCCATTTCACTCAGAGACTGCATCCCATTTCACTCAGTCACTGCATCCCATTTCACTCAGTCACTGCATCCCATTTCACTCAGTCACTGCATCACATTTCACTCAGTCACTGCATCTCATTTCACTTCGTCACTGCATCCCATTTCCCTCAATCACTGCATCCCATTTCACTCAGTGATGCATCCCATTTCACTCAGTCAATGTATCCCATTTGCATCAGTCACTGCATCCCATTTCACTCAGTCACTGCATCACATTTCTCTCAGTCACTGCATCACATTTCACACAGTCACTGCATCACATTTCACACAGTCACTGCATCCCATTTCACTCAGTCAATGCATCTCGTTCACCATAGTCACTGCATTCCATTTCCATCGGTCACTGTTTCCCCTATCTCACAGGCGCTGCATTCAATTTCCCACACTCACTGCATCCCATTTCCCATAGTCACAGCATCTCCTTTCCCTCAGTCTCTGCATCGCATTTCACTCAGTCAATGCTTCCCATGTCCCTCAGTCACTGCATCTGATTTCACTCAGGCACTGTATCCCATTTCCCTCACTCACTGCACCCCAAGTCCGCTCAGGCATTGCATCCCCATGAACTCAGTCACTCCTTCCCAGTACCTCAGTCACTGCATCCCAATTCCCTCAGGTACTGCATCACATTTCCATCAGATACTGCAGCTAATGTCACTCTGTCACTGCTTCCCTTTTCCCTCAGTCACTGCATCCCATTTCACTCAGTCAGTGCGTCCCTTTTCGGTCAGGCACTGTATCCCATTTCCCTCAGTCACTGCACCCCATGCCCGCTCGGGCACTGATTCCCTATTAACTCAGAAACTCCTTCCAGTACCTCTGTCACTGCAGCTCATGTCCCTCAGTCACTGCATCCTATTTCCCTCAGTCACTGCATCCCATGTCCCTCAGTCACTGCATCCCATGTCCCTGAGTCACTGCATCCCATGTCCCTTAGTCACTGCATCCCATGTCGCTCAGTCACTGCATCCCATTTCACACAATCAGTGCATCCCATTTCACACAATCAGTGCATCTCATTTCCCTCAGTCACTGCATCCCATTTCCCTCAGTCACTGCAACCCATTTCCCTCAGTCAATGTATCCCATTTCCCTCAGTCACTGCATCCCATTTCCCTGAGTCACTGCATCCCATTTCCCTGAGTCACTGCTTCCCATTTCCCTCAGTCACTGCATCCCATTTCCCTCAGTCAGTGCATCCCATTTCCCTCAGTCACTGCATCCCATTTCACATAATCACTGCATCCCATTTCACTCAGACACTGCATCTCATTTCCCTCAGTCACTGCATCCCATTTCCCTCAGTTACTGCATCCCATTTTCATCAGTCACTGCATCACATTTCCATCAATCACTGCATCCCATTTCCTTCAGTCAAGGCATCCCATTTCCCTGTGTCACTGCATCCCAATTCACTCAGTCACTGCATCGCATTTCCCACAGTCAGTGCATCCCATTTTCATCAGTCACTATATCCCATTTCCATCAGTCATTGCAACCCATTTTCCCTCAGTCACTGCATCCCATTTCCCACAGTCACTGCACCCCATTTCCATCAGTCACTATATCCCATTTCCATCACTCATTGCAACCCATTTTCCCTCAGTCACTGCATCCCATTTCACTCAGTCACTGCATCCCATTTCCCTCAGTCACTGCATCTCATTTCCCTCAGTCACTGCATCTCATTTCACTCAGTCACTGCATCCCATTTCACTCAGTGATGCATCCCATTTCACTCAGTCACTGCATCCCATTACCCTCAGTCACTGCATCCCATTTCACTCAGTCACTGCATTCCATTTCACTCAGTCGCTGCATCCCTTTCACCACAGTCACTGCATCCCATTTCCATCAGTCACTGTTTCCCGTATCTCACAGACAGTGCATTCAAAGCTTCTCATTTTACTCAGTTTCTGCAGCGCATGTCGCTCTGTCACTGCATCCAATTTCCATCAGTCAGTGCATCTCATATCACTCAGTCAGTGCATCGCATTTCACTCAGTCACTGCATCGCATTTCACTCAGTCACTCCTACACAGTACCTCAGTCACTGCATCCCATTTCCCTCAGTCACTGCATCACATTTCAATCAGACACTGCATATCATTTCACTCAGTCACTGCACCTCATGTCACTCTGTCACTGCATCCAATTTCCATCAGTCACTGCATCCCATTTCACTCAGTGATGCATCCCATTTCACTCAGTGACTGCATCCCAATTCACTCAGTGACTGCATCCTATTTCCCTCAGTCACTGCATCCCATTTCACACAATCACTGCATCCCATTTCACTTAGACAATGCATCTCATTTCCCTCAGTCACTGCATCCCATTTCCGTCAATCACTGAATCCCATTTCCGTCAGTCAAGGCATCCCATTTCCGTGTGTCACTGCATCCCATTTCCCTCAGTCACTGCATCACATTTCCATCAGTCACTGCATCACATTTCCGTCAATCACTGAATCCCATTTCCGTCAGTCAAGGCATCCCATTTCACACAAACAGTGCATCTCATTTCACTCAGACAATGCATCTCATTTCCCTCAGTCACTGCATCCCAATTCACTCAGTCACTGCATCGCATTTCCCAAAGTCACTGCATCCCATTTCCATCAGTCACTGTATCCCATTTCCATCACTCATTGCAACCCATTTTCCCTCAGTCACTGCATCCCATTTCACAAAAACAGTGCATCCCATTTTATTCAGTGACTGCATCACATTTCACTCAGTCACTGCATCCAATTCCCATCAGTCACTGCATCCCATTTCACTCAGTGACTGCATCCCAATTCACTCAGTGACTGAATCACATTTCACGCAGTCACTGCATCGCATTTCACGCAGTCACTGCATCGCATTTCACTCAGTCACTGCATCCCATTTCACTCAGTCACTGCATCCCATTTCACTCAGTCACTGCATCTCCTTCAACACAGTTACTGCATCCCATTTCCCTCAGTCACTGCATCCCATTTCCCTCAGTCACTGCATCTCATTTCCCTCAGTCACTGCATCTCATTTCTTTCAGTCACTGCAACCCATTTCCCTCAGTCAATGTATCCCATTTGCATCAGTCACTGCATCCCATTTCACACAATCACTCTATCCCATTTCACTCAGACACTGCGTCTCATTTCCTTCAGTCACTGCATCCCATTAACCTCAGTCACTGCGTCCCATTTCCATCAGTCACTGCATCACATTTCCGTCAATCACTGCATCCCATTCCCGTCAGTCAAGGCATCCCATTTCCGTGTGTCACTGCATTCCAATTCACTCAGTCACTGCATCACATTGCCCACAGTCACTGCATCCCATTTCCATCAGTCATTATATCCCATTTCCATCAGTCATTGCAACCCATTTTCCCTCAGTCACTGCATCCCATTTCACTCAGTCACTGCATCCCATTTCCCTCAGTGATGCATCCCATTTCACTCAGCGACTGCATCCCATTTCACTCAGTGACTAAATCACATTTCACTCAGTCACTGCATCCGATTTCACTCAGTCACTGCATCCCATTTCAAGCAGTCACTGCATCCCATTTCAAGCAGTCACTGCATCCCATTTCACTCAATCACTGCATCACATGTCCATCAGTCACTGTTTCCCGTATCTCACAGATGATGCATTCAGTTTCCCACACTCACTGCATCCCATTTCCCATAGTCACAGCATCTCCTTTCCCTCAGTCTCTGCATCGCATTTCACTCCGTGATTGCATCCTCCTTCCTACAAATACTGCATCCCATGTCCCTCAGTCACTGCATCCCATTTCCCTGAGTCACTGCATCCCATTTCCCTCAGTCACTGCATCCCATTTCACACAATCACTGCATCCCATTTCACTCAGTCACTGCATCCCATTTCACTCAGTCACTGCATCTCATTTCACTCAGTCACTGCATCCCATTTCCCTCAATCACTTCATCTCATTTCACTCAGGCACTGTATCCCATTTCCCTCACTCACTGCACCCCAAGTCCGCTCAGGCACTGCATCCCCATGAACTCAGTCACTCCTTCCCAGTACCTCAGTCACTGCATCCCATTTCCCTCAGGTACTGCATCACATTTCCATCAGTCACTATATCCCATTTCCATCACTCATTGCAACCCATTTTCCCTCAGTCACTGCATCCCATTTCCCACAGTCACTGCATCCCATTTCCATCAGTCACTATATCCCATTTCCATCACTCATTGCAACCCATTTTCCCTCAGTCACTGCATCCCATTTCACTCAGTCACTGCATCCCATTTCCCTCAGTCACTGCATCTCATTTCCCTCAGTCACTGCATCTCATTTCACTCAGTCACTGCATCCCATTTCACTCAGTCGCTGCATCCCCTTCACCACAGTCACTGCATCTCATTTCCATCAGTCACTGTTTCCCGTATCTCACAGACAGTGCATTCAATGCTTCTCATTTTACTCAGTCTCTGCAGCGCATGTCGCTCTGTCACTGCATCCAATTTCCATCAGTCAGTGCATCTCATATCACTCAGTCAGTGCATCTCATATCACTCAGTCAGTGCATCGCATTTCACTCAGTCAGTGCATCGCATTTCACTCAGTCACTGCATCGCATTTCACTCAGTCACTCCGACACAGTACCTCAGTCACTGCATCCCATTTCCCTCAGTCACTGCATCACATTTCAATCAGACACTGCATATCATTTCACTCAGTCACTGCACCTCATGTCACTCTGTCACTGCATCCAATTTCCATCAGTCACTGCATCCCATTTCACTCAGTGATGCATCCCATTTCCCACAGTCACTGCCTCCCATTTCCATCAGTCACTGCATCACATTTCCGTCAATCACTGCATCCCATTCCCGTCAGTCAAGGCATCCCATTTCCTTGTGTCACTGCATTCCAATTCACTCAGTCACTGCATCGCATTTCCCACAGTCACTGCATCCCATTTCCATCAGTCACTATATCCCATTTCCATCAGTCATTGCAACCCATTTTCCCTCAGTCACTGCATCCCATTTCCCTCAGTGATGCATCCCATTTCACTCAGCGACTGCATCCCATTTCACTCAGTGACGAAATCACATTTCACTCAGTCACTGCATCCCATTTCACTCAGTCACTGCATCCCATTTCAAGCAGTCACTGCATCCCATTTCACTCAATCACTGCATCACATTTCCATCAGTCACTGTTTCCCGTATCTCACAGATGATGCATTCAATTTCCCACACTCACTGCATCCCATTTCCCATAGTCACAGCATCTCCTTTCCCTCAGTCTCTGCATCGCATTTCACTCCGTGATTGCATCCTCCTTCCTACAAATACTGCATCCCATGTCCCTCAGTCACTGCATCCCATTTCCCTCAGTCACTGCATCGCATTTCACTCAGTCACTGCATCGCATTTCACTCAATCACTGCATCCCATTTCCCTCAGTCACTGCATCCCATTTCACACAATCACTGCATCCTATTTCACTCAGCCACTGCATCCTATTTCACTCAGTGACTGCATCACATTACCCTCAGTGACTGTATCACAGTTCACTCAGTGACTGAATCACAGTACACTCAGTGAGTGCATCATATTTCACTCAGTGACGGAATCACATTTCACTCAGTGACTGAATCACATTTCACTGAGTCACTGCGTCCCATTTCACGCAGCCACTGCATCCCATTTCACGCAGTCACTGCATCGCATTTCACGCAGTCACTGCATCGCATTTCACGCAGTCACTGCATCGCATTTCACGCAGTCACTGCATCCTATTTCACTCAGTCACTGCATCACATTTCACTCAGTCACTGCATCCCATTTCACTCAGTCACTGCATCACATTTCACTCAGTCACTGCATCCCATTCCACTCAGTCACTGCATCCCATTCCACTCAGTCACTGCATCCCATTCCACTCAGTCACTGCATACCATTTCACTCAGTCACTGCATACCATTTCACTCAGTCACTGCATACCATTCCACTCAGTCACTGCATACCATTTCACTCAGTCACTGCATCCCATTTCCCTCAATCACTTCATCTCATTTCACTCAGGCACTGTATCCCATTTCCCTCACTCACTGCACCCCAGGTCCGCTCAGGCACTGCATCCCCATGAACTCAGTCACTCCTTCCCAGTACCTCAGTCACTGCATCCCATTTCCCTCAGGTACTGCATCACATTTCCATCAGATACTGCAGCTCATGTCACTCTGTCACTGCATCCCTTTTCCCTCAGTCACTGCATCCCATTTCCCACAGTCACTGCATCCCATTTCCATCAGTCACTATATCCCATTTCCATCACTCATTGCAACCCATTTTCCCTCAGTCACTGCATCCCATTTCACTCAGTCACTGCATCCCATTTCCCTCAGTCACTGCATCCCATTTCACTCAGTCACTGCATCCCATTTCCCTCAGTCACTGCATCTCATTTCCCTCAGTCACTGCATCTCATTTCACTCAGTCACTGCATCCCATTTCACTCAGTCACTGCATCCCATTTCACTCAGTCACTGCATCCCATTTCACTCAGTCGCTGCATCCCCTTCACCACAGTCACTGCATCCCATTTCCATCAGTCACTGTTTCCCGTATCTCACAGACAGTGCATTCAATGCTTCTCATTTTACTCAGTCTCTGCAGCGCATGTCGCTCTGTCACTGCATCCAATTTCCATCAGTCAGTGCATCTCATATCACTCAGTCACTGCATCGCATTTCACTCAGTCACTCCGACACAGTACCTCGGTCACTGCATCCCATTTCCCTCAGTCACTGCATCACATTTCAATCAGACACTGCATATCATTTCACTCAGTCACTGCACCTCATGTCACTCTGTCACTGCATCCAATTTCCATCAGTCACTGCATCCCATTTCACTCAGTGATGCATCCCATTTCACTCAGTGACTGCATCCCAATTCACTCAGTGACTGCATCCCAATTCACTCAGTCACTGCATCCCATTTCCCTCAGTCACTGCATCTCCTTCAACACAGTTACTGCATCCCATTTTCCTCAGTCACTGCATCCCATTTCCCTCAGTCACTGCATCCCATTTCCCTCAGTCACTGCATCTCATTTCTTTCAGTCACTGCAACCCATTTCCCTCAGTCAATGTATCCCATTTGCATCAGTCACTGCATCCCATTTGCATCAGTCACTGCATCCCATTTCACACAATCACTGCATCCCATTTCACTCAGACACTGCATCTCATTTTCTTCAGTCACTGCATCCCATTTCCCTCAGTCACTGCGTCCCATTTCCATTAGTCACTGCATCAAATTTCCGTCAATCACTGCATCCCATTCCCGTCAGTCAAGGCATCCCATTTCCGTGTGTCATTGCATTCCAATTCACTCAGTCACTGCATCGCATTTCCCACAGTCACTGCATCCCATTTCCATCAGTCACTATATCCCATTTCCATCAGTCATTGCAACCCATTTTTCCTCAGTCACTGCATCCCATTTCACTCAGTCTCTGCATCCCATTTCCCTCAGTGATGCATCCCATTTCACTCAGCGACTGCATCCCATTTCACTCAGTGACTAAATCCCATTTCACCGAGTCACTGCATCCGATTTCACTCAGTCACTGCATCCCATTTCAAGCAGTCACTGCATCCCATTTCACTCAATCACTGCATCACATTTCCATCAGTCACTGTTTCCCGTATCTCACAGACGATGCATTCAATTTCCCACACTCACTGCATCCCATTTCCCATAGTCACAGCATCTCCTTTCCCTCAGTCTCTGCATCGCATTTCACTCCGTGATTGCAACCTCCTTCCTACAAATACTGCATCCCATGTCCCTCAGTCACTGCATCCCATTTCCCTCAGTCACTGCACCCCAAGCCCGCTCGGGCACTGCATCCCTATTAACTCAGTCACTCCTTCCCAGTACCTCCGTCACTGCATCCCATTTCACTCAGTCACTGCTTCCATTTCCATCAGTCACTGCATCCCATTTCACGCAGTCACTGCATCCCATTACCCTCAGTCTCAGCATCCCATTACCCACAGACACTGCATTTCATTTCCGTAAGTCACTGCATCGCATTTCACTCAGCCACTGCATCCCAGTTCACACAGTCACCGTATCCCAGTTCACACAGCCCCTACATCCCATTTCAAACAGTCACTGCATCTCATTTCACACATTCAATGCTTCACATTCCACTCAGTCACTGCTTCCCATTTCCCACAATCAGTGCATCTCCTTTCCTCAGTCACTCAATCCCATTTCACTCAGTTACTGCAGGCCATTTCTCTCAGTCACTGCATCCCATTACCATCTGTCACTACATCCCATTACCCTCAGTCACTGCATCACAGTACGCTCAGTCACAGCATCCCATTTCCCTCAGACACTGCATCCCATTTCCCTCAGACACTGCATCCCATTTCCATCAGTCACTGCATCCCATTTCCATCAGTCACTGCATCCCATTACCCTCAGTCACTGCATCCCATTTCACTCAGTCACTGCATCCCATTTCCCATAGTCACTGCATCTCCTTTCCTCAGTCAAAGTATCCCATCTCACTCAGTCACTGCATCCCATTTCCCACAGTCACTGCATCCCATTTCCAACAGTGACTGCATCCCATTGCCAACAGTCACTGCAATCCATTTCCAACAGTCACTGCATCCCATTTCCAAGAGTCAGTGCATCCCATTTCACTCAGCCACTGCATCCCATTTCCCACAGTCACTGCATCCCATTTCCAACAGTGACTGCATCCCATTGCCAACAGTCACTGCAATCCATTTCCAACAGTCACTGCATCCCATTTCCAAGAGTCAGTGCATCCCATTTCTCTCAGCCACTGTATCCCATTTCCCTCGGTCACTGTACTCCAAGCCCGCTCGGGCACTGCCTCCCCATTAACTCAGTCACTCCTTCCCAGGACCTCAGTCACTGCATCCCATGTCCCATAAAAGCTGCATCCCATTTCCATCAGGCACTGCAGGTCATGTCACTCTGTCACTGCATTCAATTTCCATCAGTCACTGCATCTCATTTCACTTATTAACTGCATCCCATTTCAATCAGACACTGCATCCCATTTCACTCAGTCACTGCATCCCATTCCACTCAGTCACTGCATCCCATTTCCCTAAGTCACTGCACCGCAAGCCCGCTCGGGCACGGCATCCCTATTAATTCAGTCACTCCTTCCCAGTACCTGAGTCACTGCATCACATTTCACTCAGCCACTGCATCCCAGTTAACACAGTCACCGCATCCCAGTTCACACAGCCACTGCATCCCATTTCAAACAGTCACTGCATCTCATTTCACTCATTCAATGCTTCACATTCCACTCAGTCACCGCTTCCCATTTCCCACAGTCACTGCATCTCCTTTCCTCAGTCACTGCATCCCATTTCACTCAGTCACTGCAGGCCATTTCCCTCAGTCACTGCATCCCATTACCATCAGTCACT
This sequence comes from Stegostoma tigrinum, assembly GCF_030684315.1. NCBI lineage: Eukaryota > Metazoa > Chordata > Chondrichthyes > Orectolobiformes > Stegostomatidae > Stegostoma > Stegostoma tigrinum. The sequence continues at coordinate 111,931 of NW_026728106.1, forward strand.
ACATCCCATTACCCTCAGTCACTGCATCACAGTACGCTCAGTCACAGCATCCCATTTCCCTCAGACACTGCATCCCATTTCCATCAGTCACTGCATACCATTTCCATCAGTCACTGCATCTCATTTCACTCAGTCACTGCATTCCATTTCCCTGAGTCACTGCATCCCATTTCCCTCAGTCACTGCATCCCACTTCCCTCAATCACTGCATCCCACTTCCCTCAGTCAGTGCATCCCATTTCACTCAGTCACTGCATCCCATTTCACTCAGTCACTGCAACCTATTTCACTCAGTCACTGCATCCCATTTCGTTCAGTCACTGCATCCCATTTCCGTCAGTCACTCCATCCCATTTCCCTCAGTCGCAGCATCCCATTTCCCACAGACACTGCATTTCCTTTCCTTAAGTCACTGCATCCCATTTCACTCAGTCACTGCACCCCAAGCCCGCTCGGGCACTGCATCCCTATTAATTCAGTCACTCCTTCCCAGTACCTCAGTCACTGCATCGCATTTCACTCAGTCACTGCATCCCTTTTCACTCAGTCACTGCATCCGTTTCCATCAGTCACTGCATCACTTTACCCTCAGTCGCAGCATCCCATTTCCCACAGACACTGCATTTCCTTTCCCTAAGTCTCAGCATCTCATTTCCACCAGTCACTGCATCCCATTTCACTCCCCACTGCAACCCATTTCACTCAGCCACTGCATCCCATTTCACTCAGCCACTGCATCCCAGTTCACATTGTCACCGCATCCCAGTTCACACAGTCACCACCTCCCAGTTCACACAGTCACCACATCCCAGTTCACACAGTCACCACATCCCAGTTCACACAGTCACCGCATCCCAGTTCCGTCAGTCACTGCATCCCATTTCCATCAGTCACTGTATCCGATTTCAATCAGTCACTGCGCGCATTTCACTCAGTCGCTGCATCCCATTCCACTCAGTCACTGCATCCCATTTCACTCAGTCAGTGCATCACATTTCACTCAGGCACTGTATCCCATTTCCCTAAGTCACTGCACCCCAAGCCCGCTCGGGCACTGCATCCCTATTAATTCAGTCACTCCTTCCCAGTACCCGAGTCACTGTATCGCATTTCACTCAGCCACTGCATCCCAGTTCACACAGTCACCGCATCCCAGTTCACACAGTCACCGCATCCCAGTTCACACAGCCACTGCATCCCATTTCAAACAGTTACTGCATCTCATTTCACTCATTCAATGCTTCACATTCCATACAGTCACCACTTCCCATTTCCCACAGTCACTGCATCTCCTTTCCTCAGTCACTGCATCCCATTACCATCAGTCACTACATCCCATTACCCTCAGTCACTGCATCACTGTACGCTCAGTCACAGCATCCCATTTCCCTCAGACACTGCATTCCATTACCCTCAGTCACTGCATCCCATTTCACTCAGTCACTGCATTCCATTTGCCATAGTCACTGCATCTCCTTTCCTCAGTCACAGTATCCCATTTCACTCAGTCACTGCATCCATTTCCCTCAGTCACTACATCCCATTACCCTGAGTCACAGTATGCCATTTCCCACAGTCACTGCATCTCCTTTCCCTTAGTCACTGCATCTCATTTTCACCAGTCACTGCATCCCATTTCACTCCCCACTGCATCCCATTTCACTCAGCCACTGCATCCCATTTCACTCAGCCACTGCATCCCAGTTCACATAGTCACCGCATCCCAGTTCACACAGTCACCACATCCCAGTTCACAAAGTCACCGCATACCAGTTCCGTCAGTCACTGCATCCCAGTTCCATCAGTCACTGTATCCGATTTCTATCAGTCACTGCGTGCATTTCACTCAGTCACTGCATCTCATTTCACTCATTCACTGCATCCCATTTCGCGCAGTCACTGCATCCCATTCCAGTCAGTCACTGCATCCCATTTCACTCAGTCAGTGCGTCACATTTCACTCAGGCACTGTATCCCATTTCCCTAAGTCACTGCACCCCAAGCCCGCTCGGGCACTGCATCCCTATTAACTCAGTCACTCCTTCCCAGTACATCCGTCACTGCATCCCATTTCACTCAGTCACTGCTTCCATTTCCATCAGTCACTGCATCCCATTACCCTCAGTCACTGCATCCCATTCCACTCAGTCACTGCATCACATTTCCCTCAGTCACTGCATCACATTTCCACCAGTCACTGCATCCCATTTTATTCCCCACTGGATCTCATTTCACGCAGTCACTGCATCGCATTTCACTCAGTCACAGCATCACATTCCACTCAGTCACTGCATCCCATTTCACTCAGTCAGTGCGTCACATTTCACTCAGGCACTGTATCCCATTTCCCTAAGTCACTGCACCCCAAGCCCGCTCGGGCCCTGCATCCCTATTAATTCAGTCACTCCTTCCCAGTACCCGAGTCACTGTATCGCATTTCACTCAGCCACTGCATCCCAGTTCACACAGTCACCGCATCCCAGTTCACACAGCCACTGCATCCCATTTCAAACAGTTACTGAATCTCATTTCACTCATTCAATGCTTCACATTCCATTCAGTCACCGCTTCCCATTTCCCACAGTCACTGCATCTCCTTTCCTCAGTCATTGCATCCCATTTCACTCAGTCACTGCAGGCCATTTCCCTCAGTCACTGCATCCCATTACCATCAGTCACTACATCCCATTACCCTCAGTCACTGCATCACTGTACGCTCAGTCACAGCATCCCATTTCCCTCAGACACTGCATCCCATTTCCATCAGTCACTGCATCCCATTACCCTCAGTCACTGCATCCCATTTCACTCAGTCACTGCATTCCATTTGCCATAGTCACTGCATCTCCTTTCCTCACTCACAGTATCCCATTTCACTCAGTCACTGCATCCATTTCCCTCAGTCACTACATCCCATTACCCTGAGTCACAGTATGCCATTTCCCACAGTCACTGCATCTCCTTTCCCTCAGTCACTGCATCCCATTTCCCACAGTCACTGCATCCCATTTCCAACAGTGACTGCATCCCATTGCCAACAGTCACTGCCATCCATTTCCAACAGTCACCGCATCCCATTTCCCACAGTCACTGCATCCCATTTCCAACAGTGACTGCATCCCATTGCCAAAAGTCACTGCAATCCATTTCCAAAAGTCACTGCATCCCATTTCCAAGAGTCAGTGTATCCCATTTCACTCAGCCACTGCATTCCATTTCCCTCAGTCACTGCATCCCAAATCACTCAATCACTGCAGGCCATTTCACTCATTGACTGCATCCCATTTCACTCATTGACTGCATCCCATTTCACTCTGACACTGCATCCCGTTTCCCTCAGTCACTCCATCCCATTACCGTCCGTCACTCCTTCCAATTACTGTCAGTCACCGCATCCCATTTCGATCAGTCACTGCATTCCATTTCCACCAGTTACTGCATCCCATTTCACTCAGCCTCTGCATCCCATTTCACTAAGACAGTGCATCCCATTTCTCTCAGCCACTGAATCCTATTTCCCTCAGTCACTGTACTCCAAGCCCGCTCGGGCACTGCATCCCTATTAACTCAGTCACTCCTTCCCAGGACCTCAGTCACTGCATCCCATGTCCCACAGTAACTGCATCCCATTTCCATCAGGCACTGCAGCTCACGTCACTCTGTCACTGCATTCAATTTCCATCAGTCACTGCATCTCATTTCACTCATTAACTGCATCCCGTTTCAATCAGACACTGCATCCCATTTCACTCAGACACTGCATCCCATCTCACTCAGACACTGCAACCCATCTCACTCAGTCACTGCATCCCATTTCCATCAGTCACTGGTTCCCGTATCTCATAGACGCTGCATTCAATTTCCGACACTCACTGTATCCCATTTCCCACTGCATCTCATTTCAATCAGTGATTGCATCCCACTTCCCACATATACTGCATCCCATTTCGCTCAGTCACTGCATCTCATTTCACTTGGTCACTGCATCCCATTTCCCACAGTCACTGCTTCCCATTTCCCTCAGTCACTGCATCTCATTTCCGTCAAACAATGCATCTCATTTCACTCAGTCACTGCTTCCCATTTCACTCAGTCAGTGCATCGCATTTCACTCAGTCACAACATCGCATTTCACTCAGTCACTGCATCCCATTTCACTCAGTCACTGCATCCCAATTCCCGCAGTCACTGCAACCCATGTCCGTGTGTCACTGCATCTCATTTCACTCAGTCACTGCATCCCATTTCCATCAGTCACTGCATCCCATTTCCCTCAGTCACTGCATCCCATTTCACTCAGTCACTGCACCACATTTCACTCAGTCACTGCATCCCATTTCACTCAGTCACTGCATCCCATTTCACTCAGTCACTGCACCACATTTCACTCAGTCACTGCATCCCATTTCACTCAGTCACTGCATCCCATTTCACTCAGTCACTGCATCCCATTTCACTCAGTCACTGCACCACATTTCACTCAGTCACTGCATCACATTTTACTCAGTCACTGCATCCCATTTCACTCAGTCACTGGATCTCCTTCACCATAGTCACTGCATTCCATTTCCATCAGTCACTGTTTCCCGTATCTCACAGGCGCTGCATTCAATTTCCCACACTCACTGCATCCCATTTCCCAGAATCACAGAGTCTCCTTTCCCTCAGTCTCTGCATCGCATTTCTGTCAGTCAATGCATCCCATGTCCCTCAGTCACTGCCTCCCATGTCCCTCAGTCACTGCATCCCATGTCCCTCAGTCACTGCATTCCATTTCACTCAGTCAGTGCATCCCATTTCGCTCAGGCACTATATCCCATTTCCCTCACTCACTGCACCCCAAGTCCGCTAGGGCATTGCACCCCCATGAACTCAGTCACTCCTTCCCATTACCTCAGTCACTGACTCCCATTTCCCTCAGGTACTGCATCACATTTCCATCAGATACTGCAGCTCATGTCACTCTGTCACTGCATCCCATTTCACTCAGTCACTGCATCCCATTTCACTCAGTCACTGCATCTCCTTCGCCACTGTCACAGCATCCCATTTCAAGCAGTCACTGTATCACATTTCACTCAGTCACTGCATCGTATTTTACTCAGTCACTGCATCCCATTTCACTCAATGACTGCATCTCCTTCTCCACAGTCACTGCGTCCAATTTCCATCAGTCACTGTTTCCCGTATCTCACAGACGCTGCATTCAATTTCCCACACTCACTGCATCCCATTTCCCACAGTCACAGCATCTCCTTTCCCTCAGTCTCTGCATCGCATTTCACTCAGCCGATGCATCCCATGTCCCTCAGTCACTGCATCCCATGTCCCTCAGTCACTGCATCCCATGTCCCTCAGTCACCGCATCTCATTTCACTCAGTCACCGCATCCCATTTCACGCAGTCACTTCATCCCATTTCACTTAGTCACTGCATCCCATTTCCCTCAGTCACTGCATCCCATGTCCCTCAGTCACTGCATCCCATGTCCCTCAGTCACTGCATCTCATTTCACTCAGTCAAAGCATCCCATTTCCCTCATTCACTGTATCCCATTTCCATCAGTCACTGCATCCCATTTCACTCAGTCACTGCATCCTATTTCCGTGAGCCACTGCATCCCATTTCACTCAGTGACTGCATCACAGTTCACTCAGTGACTGAATCACAGTTGACTCAGTGACTGAATCACAGTACACTGAGTGAGTGCATCATATTTCACTCAGTGACGGAATCACATTTCACTCAGTGATTGAATCACATTTCACTGAGTCACTGCATCCCATTTCACGCAGCCACTGCATCGCATTTCACTCAGTCAAAGCATCCCATTTCCCTCATTCACTGTATCCCATTTCCCTCAGTTACTGCATTCCATTTCACGAGGTCAATGTATCTCATTTCACTGAGTCACTGCATCCCATTTCCATCAGTCACTGCATCCCATTTCACTCAGTCACTGCATCCTGTTTCCCTGAGCCACTGCATCCCATTTCACTCAGTGACTGAATCACAGTTGGCTCAGTGACTGAATCACAGTTGGCTCAGTGACTGAATCACAGTTGGCTCAGTGACTGAATCACAGTTGGCTCAGTGACTGAATCACAGTACACTGAGTGAGTGCATCATATTTCACTCAGTGACGGAACCACATTTCACTCAGTGAGTGAATCACATTTCACTGAGTCACTGCATCCCATTTCACGCAGCCACTGCATCGCATTTCACGCAGTCATTGCATCCCATTTCACTCAGTCACTGCATCCCATTTCACTCAGTCACTGCATCCATTTTCCCATCGACACAGCATCTCCTTTCCCACAGTCTCTGTATCTCATTTCAATCAGTGATTGCATCCTACTTCCCAAAAATCGTGCATCCCATTTCGCTCAGTCACTGCATCCCATGTCCCTCAGTCACTGCATCCCATGTCCCTCAGTCACTGCATCCCATGTCCCTCAGTCACTGCATCCCATTTCCCTCAGTCACTGCATCTCATTTCCGTCAGTTACTGCATCATATTTCCATCAAACAATGCATCTCATTTCACTCAGTCACTGCAGCTCACGTCACTCTGTCACTGCATCCAATTTCCATCAGTCCGTGCATCTCATTTCACTCATTCACTGCATCCCATTTCACTCAGTCACTGCATCCATTTCATTCAGTCACTGCATCCCATTACCCTCAGTCACAGCATCCCATTTCCCACAGACACTGCATTACCTTTCCCTTAGTCATTGCATCTCATTTCCACCAGTCACTGCATCTCATTTCACTCAGCCACTGCATCCCATTTCACTCAGCCACTGCATCCCATTTCACTCAGCCACTGCATCGCATTTCACTCAGTCACTGCAGCTCATGTCACTCAGTCACTGCAGCTCATGTCACTCAGTCACTGCATCCAATTTCCATCAGTCAGTGCATCTCATTTCACTCAGTGACAGCATCACAGTTCACTGAGTCACTGCATCACAGTTCACCCACTGACTGAATCACAGTTCACTCAGTGAGTGCATCACAGTTCACTCAGTGAGTGCATCACATTTCACTCAGTGACGGAATCACATTTCACTCAGTGACTGAATCACATTTCACTCAGTCACTGCGTCCCATTTCCCTCAGTCACTGCATCCCATTTCCCTCAGTCACTGCATCCCATTTCCCTCAGTCACTGCATCCCAGTTCCCTCGGTCATTGCATCCCATTCCACTCAGTCACTGCATCTCCTTCAACACAGTCAGTGCATCCCATTTCCATCAGTCACTGTTTCCCTGATCTCACAGACGCTGCATTCAATTTCCCACATTCACTGCATCCCTTTGCACATAGTCACAGCATCTCCTTGCCCTCAGTCTCAGCATCTCATTTCACTCAGTGATTGCATCCTTCTTCCCACAAATACTGCATCCCATTTCCCTCAGTCACTGCATCCCATTTCACTCGGTCAGTGCATCCCATTTCACTCAGTCACTGCATCACATTTCACTCATTCACTGCAGCTCATGTCACTCTGTCACTGCATCCAATTTCCATCGGTCACTGCATCCCATTGCACTCAGTGATGCATCCAATTTCAAGCAGTCACTGCATCACATTTCACTCAGTCACTGCATCCCATTTCACGCAGCCACTGCATCCCATTTCACTCAGTCACTGCAACACATTTCACTCAGTCACTGCAACCCATCTACTCAATCACTGCATCTCCTTCACCACAGTCACTGCATCACATTTCCATCAGTCACTGTTTCCCGCATCTCACAGACGATGAATTCAATTTCCCTCAGTCACTGCATCCCATTTCCCTCAGTCACTGCATCCCATTTCCCTCAGTCACTGCATCCCATTTCCCTCAGTCACTGCAGCTCATGTCACTCTGTCACTGCATCCAATTTCCATCGGTCACTGCATCCCATTGCACTCAGTGATGCATCCAATTTCAAGCAGTCACTGCATCACATTTTACTCAGTCACTGCATCACATTTCACTCAGTCACTGCATCACATTTCACTCAGTCACTGCATCCCATTTACTCAATCACTGCATCTCCTTCACCACAGTCACTGCATCACATTTCCATCAGTCACTGTTTCCCGTATCTCACAGACGATGCATTCAATTTCCCACACTCACTGCATCCCATTTCCCTCAGTGACTGCATCCCATTTCCCTCAGTCTTTGCATCCCATTGCACTCAGTGATGCATCCCATTGCACTCAGTGACTGCATCGCATTTCACTCAGTCACTGCAACCCATTTCACGCAATCACTGCATCCCATTTCCCTCAGTCACTGCATCCCAATTCCCTCAGGTCACTGCATCCCATGTCCGTGTGTCACTGCATCCCATGTCCCTAAGTCACTGCATCCCACGTCCCTCAGTCACTGCATCCCATTTCACCCAGTCAGTGCGTCCCTTTTCGGTCAGGCACTGTATCCCATTTCCCTCAGTCACTGCACCCCAAGCCCGCTCGGGCACTGATTCCCTATTAACTCAGAAACTCCTTCCCAGTCCCTCTGTACCTGCAGTTCATGTCACTCTGTCATTGCATCCCATTTCCCTCAGTCACGGCATCCAATGTCCCTCAGTCACTGCATCCCACGTCCCTCCGTCACTGCATCCCATGTCCCTCAGTCACTGCATCCCATGTCCAACAGTCACTGCATCCCATTTCACTCAGTCACTGCATCCCATTTCACTCGGTCACTGCATCCCATTTCACTCAGTCACTGCATCTCATTTCACTCAGCCACTGCATCCCATTTCACTCAGTGACTGCATCACAGTACACTCAGTTACTGAATCACAGTACACTCAGTGAGTGCAACATATTTCACTCAGTGACGGAATCACATTTCACTCAGTCACTGCGTCCCATTTCACGCAGTCATTGGATCCCATTTCACGCAGTCACTGCATCGCATTTCACGCAGTCACTGCATCCCATTTCACGCAGTCACTGCATCCCATTTCACGCAGTCACTGCATCACATTTCACTCAGTCACTGCATCACAATTGACTCCATCACTGCAGCTCCTTCACCACAGTCACAGCATCCCATTTCCATCAGTCACTGGTTCCCATATCTCACAGACACTGCATTCAATTTCCGACACTCACTGTATCCCATTTCCCATAGACTCAGCGTCTCCTTTCCCACAGTCTCTGCATCTCATTTCAATCAGTGATTGCATTCTACTTCCCAAAAATACTGCATCCCATTTCGCTCAGTCACTGCATCTCATTTCACTCGGTCACTGCATCCCATTTCCCTCAGTCACTGCATCCCATTTCCCACATTCACTGCATCCCATTTCCCACATTCACTGCATCTCCTTTCCCTCAGTCAATGCGTCACATTCCAGTGAGTCACTGCCTCCCATTCCACAGTGTCACAGCATCACATTTCACTCAGTGACTGCAACCCATTACCCTCAGTCACTGCATCCCATTCATCTCAGTCTCTGAATCCCATTTCCCTCATTCACTGCATCCCATTTCCATCAGTCACTGCATCCCATTTATCTCAGTCACTGAATCCCATTTCCATCAGTCACTGCATCCCATTCCCCACAGTCACTGAATCCCATTTCCCTCATTCACTGCATCCCATTTCCATCAGTCACTGCATCCCATTTATCGCAGTCACTGCATCCCATTCCGCACAGTCACTGCATCCCATTCCCCACAGTCACTGCATCCCATTTATCGCAGTCACTGCATCCCATTCCGCACAGTCACTGCATCCCATTCCCCACAGACACGGCATCCCATTCACTTGAGTCGCTGCATCCCATTTCAAACAGACACTGCATCTCCTTTCCCTCAGTCACTGCATCCCTATTCACACAGTCACTGCATCCCAGTTCACACAGCCACTGCATCCCATTTCTCACAGCCACTGCATCCCATTTCACACAGCCACTGCATCCCATTTCACACAGCCACTGCATCCCATTTCACTCAATGCTTCACTTTACACTCAGTCAGGGCATCCCATTTCCATCTGTCACTGCGTCCCATTTCCTCAGTCACTGCATCTTCTTTCCACAGTCACGGCAATCCAATTTCACTCAGTCACTGCATCCCATTGCCCTCAGTCACTGCATCCCATTTCACTCAGTCACTGCATCCCATTACCTTCAGTCGCAGGATCCCATTTCCAACAGACACTGCATCCCATTTCCGTCAGTCACTGCATTCCATTTCCCTCAGTCACTGCATACCATTTCCATCAGTCACTGCATCCCAGTTCACTCAGTCTCGGCATCTCATTTCCCTCAGTCACTGCATTCCATTTCCCTCAGTCACTGCATACCATTTCCATCAGTCACTGCATACCATTTCCATCAGTCACTGCATCCCAGTTCACTCAGTCACTGCATCTCCTTTCCGTCAGCCACTGCATCCCACTTCACTCAGTCACTGCATCCCATTTCACTCAGTCACTGCATCCCATGAACCTCAGTCGCAGGATCCCATTTCACACAGACACTGCATCCCATTTCCGTCAGTCACTGCATCCCATTGCCCTCAGTCACTTCATACCATTTCCCTCAGTCACTTCATACCATTTCACTCAGTCAATGTATCTCTTTTCACTCAGTCACTGCATCCCATTTCCATCAGTCACTGCATCCCATTTCCATCAGTCACTGCATCCCATTTCACTCAGTCACTGCACCCCAAGCCCCCTCGGGCACTGCATCCCTATTAACTCAGTCACTCCTTCCCAGTACCTCAGTCACTGCATCCCATGTACCACAGTAACTGCTTCACATTTCTATCTGGCACTGCAGCGCATGTCACTCTGTCAGTGCATCCAATTTCCATCAGTCACTGCATCTCATTTCACTCATTAACTGTATCCCATTTCACTCAGACACTGCATCCCATTTCCCACAGTCACTGCATCCCATCTCACTCAGTCACTGCATCTCCTTTCCCCAAGTCACGGCGTCTCATTTCCATCAGTCACTGCTTCCCATTTCACTCAGTCACTGCATCCCATTTCCCTCAGTCACGGCATTCCATTTCCCTCAGTCGCTGGATCCCATTTCTCTCAGTCACTGCATCCCGTTTCTCACTGATGCGGCATTCAATTTCCGTCAGACACTGCATCCCATTTCCATCAGTCACTGCATCTCCTTTCCATCAGTCACTGCGGCCCATTTCACTCAGTCACTGCGTCCCATTTCACACAGTCACTGCATCCCATTTCCCAGTCACTGCATCCCATTTCACTCAGTCACTGCATCCCATTACCCTCAGTCACGGCATCTCATTACCTTCAGTCGCAGGATCCCATTTCCAACAGACACTGCATTCCATTTCCATCAGTCACTGCCTCCCATTTCCCTCAGTCACTGCATACCATTTCCATCAGTCACTGCATCCCAGTTCACTCAGTCTCGGCATCTCATTTCCCTCAGTCACTGCATCCCATTTCCCTCAGTCACTGCATCCCATTTCCTCAGTCACTGAATCCCATTTCCTCAGTCACTGCCTCCCATTTCCTCAGTCACGGCATCTCCTTTCCACAGTCACGGCAATCCCATTTCACTCAGTCACTGCATCCCATTTCACAGAGTCACTGCATCTCCTTTCCATCAGTCACTGCGTCCCATTTCACTTCGTCACTGCGTCCCATTTACATCAATCACTGCATCCCATTTCCCAGTCACGGCATCCCATTTCTCTCAGTCACTGCATCCCATTGTCATCAGTCACTGCAACCCACCTCACTCAGTCACTGCATCCCATTTCACTCAGTCACTGCATCCCATTAACTTCAGTCACAGGATCCCATTTCAAACAGACACTGCATCCCATTTCCGTCAGTCACTGCATCCCATTACCCTCAGTCACTGCATACCATTTCCATCAGTCACTGCATCCCGTTCACTCAGTCGCGGCATCTCATTTCCCTCAGTCACTGCATCCCATTTCCGTCAGTCACTGCATCCCATTTCACTCAGTCACTGCATCCCATTTCACTCAGTCACTGCATCCCATTTCACTCAGTCACTGCAACACATTTCACTCACTGACTGCATCCCATTTCACTCACTGACTGCATCCCATTTCACTCAGTCAGTGCTTCCCATTTCACTCAATCACTGCATCTCCTTCACCACAGTCACTGCATCCCATTTCCAACAGTCATTGTTTCCCGTATCTCACAGACGCTGCATTCAATTTCCCACACTCACTGCATCCCATTTCCCACAGTCACAGCATCTCCTTTCCCTCAGTCTCTGCATCGCATTTCACTCAGCCGATGCATCCCATGTCCCTCAGTCACTGCATCCCATGTCCCTCAGTCACTGCATCCCATGTCCCTCAGTCACTGCATCCCATGTCCCTCAGTCACCGCATCCCATTTCCCTCAGTCACCGCATCTCATTTCACTCAGTCACCGCAACCCATTTCACGCAGTCACTGCATCCCATGTCCCTCAGTCACTGCATCCCACGTCCCTCATTCACTGCATCCCACGTCCCTCAGTCACTGCATCCCACGTCCCTCAGTCACTGCATCCCACGTCCCTCAGTCACTGCATCCCACGTCCCTCAGTCACTGCATCCCATTTCACTTAGTCACTGCATCCCATTTCCCTCAGTCACTGCATCCCATGTCCCTCAGTCACTGCATCCCATGTCCCTCAGTCACTGCATCTCATTTCACTCAGTCAAAGCATCCCATTTCCCTCATTCACTGTATCCCATTTCCCTCAGTTACTGCATTCCATTTCACTCAGTCAATGTATCTCATTTCACTGAGTCACTGCATCCCATTTCCATCAGTCACTGCATCCCATTTCACTCAGTCACTGCATCCTATTTCCCTGAGCCACTGCATCCCATTTCACTCAGTGACTGCATCACAGTTGACTCAGTGACTGAATCACAGTACACTGAGTGAGTGCATCATATTTCACTCAGTGACGGAATCACATTTCACTCAGTGACTGAATCACATTTCACTGAGTCACTGCATCCCATTTCACGCAGCCAATGCATCGCATTTCACGCAGTCATTGCATCCCATTTCACTCAGTCACTGCATCCATTTTCCCATCGTCACAGCATCTCCTTTCCCACAGTCTCTGTATCTCATTTCAATCAGTTATTGCATCCTACTTCCCAAAAATCGTGCATCCCATTTCACTCAGTGACTGCATCCCATTTCACTCAGTGACTGCATCCCATTTCACTCAGTGACTGCAACACATTTCACTCAGTGACTGCAACACATTTCACTCAGTGACTGCAACACATTTCACTCACTGACTGCATCCCATTTCACTCACTGACTGCATCCCATTTCACTCAGTGACTGAATCACATTTCACTCAGTCAGTGCTTCCCATTTCACTCAATCACTGCATCTCCTTCACCACAGTCACTGCATCCCATTTCCAACAGTCATTGTTTCCCGTATCTCACAGACGCTGCATTCAATTTCCCACACTCACTGCATCCCATTTCCCACAGTCACAGCATCTCCTTTCCCTCAGTCTCTGCATCGCATTTCACTCAGCCGATGCATCCCATGTCCCTCAGTCACTGCATCCCATGTCCCAGAGTCACTGCATCCCATTCCCTCAGTCACTGCATCCCATTTGCCTCAGTCACCGCATCTCATTTCACTCAGTCACCGCATCCCATTTCCCTCAGTCACTGCATCCCATGTCCCTCAGTCACTGCATCCCATGTCCTTCAGTCACTGCATCTCATTTCACTCAGTCAAAGCATCCCATTTCCCTCATTCACTGTATCCCATTTCCCTCAGTTACTGCATTCCATTTCACTCAGTCAATGTATCTCATTTCACTGAGTCACTGCATCCCATTTCCATCAGTCACTGCATCCCATTTCACTCAGTCACTGCATCCTATTTCCCTGAGCCACTGCATCCCATTTCACTCAGTGACTGCATCACAGTTCACTCAGTGACTGCATCACAGTTGACTCAGTGACTGCATCACAGTACACTGAGTGAGTGCATCATATTTCACTCAGTGACGGAATCACATTTCACTCAGTGACTGAATCACATTTCACTGAGTCACTGCATCCCATTTCACGCAGCCACTGCATCGCATTTCACGCAGTCATTGCATCCCATTTCAATCAGTCACTGCATCCATTTTCCCATCGTCACAGCATCTCCTTTCCCACAGTCTCTGTATCTCATTTCAATCAGTTATTGCATCCTACTTCCCAAAAATCGTGCATCCCATTTCGCTCAGTCACTGCATCCCATGTCCCTCAGTCACTGCATCCCATGTCCCTCAGTCACTGCATCCCATTTCACTCAGTCACTGCATCCCATTTCACAGAGTCACTGCATCTCCTTTCCATCAGTCACTGCGTCCCATTTCACTTCGTCACTGCGTCCCATTTCCATCAATCACTGCATCCCATTTCCCAGTCACGGCATCCCATTTCTCTCAGTCACTGCATCCCATTGTCCTCAGTCACTGCAACCCACCTCACTCAGTCACTGCATGCCACCTCACTCAGTCACTGCATCCCACCTCACTCAGTCACTGCATCCCACCTCACTCAGTCACTGCATCCCATTAACTTCAGTCACTGCATCCCATTAACTTCAGTCACAGGATCCCATTTCAAACAGACACTGCATCCCATTTCCGTCAGTCACTGCATCCCATTACCCTCAGTCACTGCATACCATTTCCATCAGTCACTGCATCCCGTTCACTCAGTCGCGGCATCTCATTTCCCTCAGTCACTGCATCCCATTTCCCTCAGTCACTGCATCCCATTTCCCTCAGTCACTGCATCCCATTTCACTCAGTCACTGCATCCCATTTCACTCAGTCACTGCATCCCATTTCACTCAGTCACTGCATCCCATTTCACTCAGTCACTGCAACACATTTCACTCACTGACTGCATCCCATTTCACTCAGTGACTGAATCACATTTCACTCAGACAGTGCTTCCCATTTCAGTCAATCACTGCATCTCCTTCACCACAGTCACTGCATCCCATTTCCAACAGTCATTGTTTCCCGTATCTCACAGACGCTGCATTCAATTTCCCACACTCACTGCATCCCATTTCCCACAGTCACAGCATCTCCATTCCCTCAGTCTCTGCATCGCATTTCACTCAGCCGATGCATCCCATGTCCCTCAGTCACTGCATCCCATGTCCCTCAGTCACTGCATCCCATGTCCCTCAGTCACCGCATCCCATTTCCCTCAGTCACCGCATCTCATTTCACTCAGTCACCGCAACCCATTTCACGCAGTCACTGCATCCCATGTCCCTCAGTCACTGCATCCCACGTCCCTCATTCACTGCATCCCATGTCCCTCAGTCACTGCATCCCATGTCCCTCAGTCACTGCATCTCATTTCACTCAGTCAAAGCATCCCATTTCCCTCATTCACTGTATCCCATTTCCCTCAGTTACTGCATTCCATTTCACTCAGTCAATGTATCTCATTTCACTGAGTCACTGCATCCCATTTCCATCAGTCACTGCATCCCATTTCACTCAGTCACTGCATCCTATTTCCCTGAGCCACTGCATCCCATTTCACTCACTGACTGCATCACAGTTGACTCAGTGACTGAATCACAGTACACTGAGTGAGTGCATCATATTTCACTCAGTGACGGAATCACATTTCACTCAGTGACTGAATCACATTTCACTGAGTCACTGCATCCCATTTCACGCAGCCACTGCATCGCATTTCACGCAGTCATTGCATCCCATTTCACTCAGTCACTGCATCCATTTTCCCATCGTCACAGCATCTCCTTTCCCACATTCTCTGTATCTCATTTCAATCAGTTATTGCATCCTACTTCCCAAAAATCGTGCATCCCATTTCGCTCAGTCACTGCATCCCATGTCCCTCAGTCACTGCATCCCATTTCACTCAGTCACTGCATCCCATTTCACTCAGTCACTGCATCTCCTTTCCATCAGTCACTGCGTCCCATTTCACTTCGTCACTGCGTCCCATTTCCATCAATCACTGCATCCCATTTCCCAGTCACGGCATCCCATTTCTCTCAGTCACTGCATCCCATTGTCCTCAGTCACTGCAACCCACCTCACTCAGTCACTGCATGCCACCTCACTCAGTCACTGCATCCCACCTCACTCAGTCACTGCATCCCACCTCACTCAGTCACTGCATCCCACCTCACTCAGTCACTGCATCCCATTAACTTCAGTCACTGCATCCCATTAACTTCAGTCACAGGATCCCATTTCAAACAGACACTGCATCCCATTTCCGTCAGTCACTGCATCCCATTTCCCTCAGTCACTGCATACCATTTCCATCAGTCACTGCATCCCGTTCACTCAGTCGCGGCATCTCAGTTCCCTCAGTCACTGCATCCCATTTCACTCAGTGACTGCATCCCATTTCCCTCAGTCACTGCATCCCATTTCACTCAGTGACTGCATCCCATTTCACTCAGTGACTGCATCCCATTTCACTCAGTGACTGCAACACATTTCACTCAGTGACTGCAACACATTTCACTCAGTGACTGCAACACATTTCACTCACTGACTGCATCCCATTTCACTCACTGACTGCATCCCATTTCACTCACTGACTGCATCCCATTTCACTCACTGACTGCATCCCATTTCACTCAGTGACTGAATCACATTTCACTCAGTCAGTGCTTCCCATTTCACTCAATCACTGCATCTCCTTCACCACAGTCACTGCATCCCATTTCCAACAGTCATTGTTTCCCGTATCTCACAGACGCTGCATTCAATTTCCCACACTCACTGCATCCCATTTCCCACAGTCACAGCATCCCATGTCCCTCAGTCACTGCATCCCATGTCCCTCAGTCACTGCATCTCATTTCACTCAGTCAAAGCATCCCATTTCCCTCATTCACTGTATCCCATTTCCCTCAGTTACTGCATTCCATTTCACTCAGTCAATGTATCTCATTTCACTGAGTCACTGCATCCTATTTCCCTGAGCCACTGCATCCCATTTCACTCAGTGACTGCATCACAGTTGACTCAGTGAGTGAATCACAGTACACTGAGTGAGTGCATCATATTTCACTCAGTGACGGAATCACATTTCACTCAGTGACTGAATCACATTTCACTGAGTCACTGCATCCCATTTCACGCAGCCACTGCATCGCATTTCACTCAGCCACTGCATCGCATTTCACTCAGCCACTGCATCGCATTTCACTCAGCCACTGCATCGCATTTCACTCAGCCACTGCATCGCATTTCACTCAGCCACTGCATCCATTTTCCCATCGTCACAGCATCTCCTTTCCCACAGTCTCTGTATCTCATTTCAATCAGTTATTGCATCCTACTTCCCAAAAATCGTGCATCCCATTTCGCTCAGTCACTGCATCCCATGTCCCTCAGTCACTGCATCCCATGTCCCTCAGTCACTGCATCTCATTTCCGTCAGTTACTGCATATTTCCATCAAACAATGCATCTCATTTCACTCAGTCACTGCAGATCACATCACTCTGTCACTGCATCCAATTTCCATCAGTCACTGCATCCCATTTCACTCAGTCACTGCATCCATTTCCATCAGTCACTGCATCTCATTACCCTCAGTCACTGCATCCCATTACCCTCAGTCGCAGCATCTCGTTTCCCACAGACACTGCATCCCATTTCACGCCCCACTGCATCCCATTTGACTCAGCCACTGCATCCCATTTCACTCAGCCACTGCATCCCATTTCACTCAGCCACTGCATCGCATTTCACTCAGCCACTGCATCGCATTTCACTCAGCCACTGCATCGCATTTCACTCAGCCACTGCATCGCATTTCACTCAGCCACTGCATCGCATTTCACTCAGCCACTGCATCGCATGTCACTCTGTCACTGCATCCAATTTCCATCAGTCAGTGCATCTCATTTCACTCAGTGACAGCATCACAGTTCACTGAGTCACTGCATCACAGTTCACCCACTGACTGAATCACAGTTCACTCAGTGAGTGCATCACATTTCACTCAGTGACTGAATCACATTTCACTCAGTCACTGCGTCCCATTTCCCTCAGTCACTGCGTCCCATTTCCCTCAGTCACTGCGTCCCATTTCCCTCAGTCACTGCATCCCAGTTCCCTCGGTCATTGCATCCCATTCCACTCAGTCACTGCATCTCCTTCAACACAGTCAGTGAATCCCATTTCCATCAGTCACTGTTTCCCTGATCTCACAGACGCTGCATTCAATTTCCCACATTCACTGCATCCCTTTGCACATAGTCACAGCATCTCCTTGCCCTCAGTCTCAGCATCTCCTTTCACTCAGTGATTGCATCCTTCTTCCCACAAATACTGCATCCCATTTACCTCAGTCACTGCATCCCATTTCACTCGGTCAGTTCATCCCATTTCACTCAGTCACTGCATCACATTTCACTCATTCACTGCAGCTCATGTCACTCTGTCACTGCATCCCATTGCACTCAGTGATGCATCCAATTTCAAGCAGTCACTGCATCACATTTCACTCAGTCACTGCATCCCATTTCACGCAGCCACTGCATCACATTTCACTCAGTCACTGCATCACATTTCACTCAGTCACTTCATCACATTTCACTCAGTCACTGCAACTCATCTACTCAATCACTGCATCTCCTTCACCACAGTCACTGCATCACATTTCCATCAGTCACTGTTTCCCGCATCTCACAGACGATGAATTCAATTTCCCTCAGTCACTGCATCCCATTTCCCTCAGTCACTGCATCCCATTTCCCTCAGTCACTGCATCACATTTCCATCAGACACTGCAGCTCATGTCACTCTGTCACTGCATCCAATTTCCATCGGTCACTGCATCCCATTGCACTCAGTGATGCATCCAATTTCAAGCAGTCACTGCATCACATTTCACTCAGTCACTGCATCACATTTCACTCAGTCACTGCATCCCATTTCACTCAGTCACTGCATCACATTTCACTCAGTCACTGCATCCCATTTCACTCAGTCACTGCATCACATTTCACTCAGTCACTGCATCACATTTCACTCAGTCACTGCATCCCATTTACTCAATCACTGCATCTCCTTTCACCACAGTCACTGCATCACATTTCCATCAGTCACTGTTTCCCGTATCTCACAGACGATGAATTCATTTTCCCAGACTCACTGCATCCCATTTGCCTCAGTCACTGCATCCCATTTCCCTCAGTCACTGCATCACATTTCCTTCAGACACTGCAGCTCATGTCACTCTGTCACTGCATCCAATTTCCATCAGTGACTGCATCCCGTTTCACCCAGTCACTGCATTCCATTGCACTCAGTGATGCATCCCATTTCAAGCAGTCACTGCATCACATTGCACTCAGTGACTGCATTGCATTTCACGCAGTCACTGCATCCCAATTCCATCAGTCACTGCATCCCATGTCCGTGTGTCACTGCATCCCATGTCCGTGTGTCACTGCATCCCATGTCTGTGTGTCACTGCGTCCCATGTCCCTCAGTCACTGCATCGCATTTCACTCAGTCACTGCATCCCATTTCACGCAGTCACTGCATCCCAATTCGATCAGTCATTGCATCCCATGTCCGTGTGTCACTGCATCCCATGTCCCTCAGTCACTGCATCCGAAGTCCCTCAGTCACTGCATCCCATTTCACTCAGTCACTGCTTCTCATTTCACTCAGTCACTGCTTCTCATTTCACTCAGTCACTGCATCCCATTTCACTCTGCCACTTCATCCTATTTCACTCAGTGACTGAATCACAGTTCACTCAGTGACTGAATCACAGTACACTCAGTGAGTGCATCATATTTCACACAGTGACGGAATCACAATTCACTCAGTGACAGAATCACATTTCACTGAGTCACTGCGTCCCATTACACGCAGTCACTGCGTCCCATTTCACGCAGTCACTGCGTCCCATTTCACGCAGTCACTGCATCCCATTTCACGCAGTCACTGCATCGCATTTCACGCAGTCACTGCATCGCATTTCACGCAGTCACTGCATCACATTTCACGCAGTCACTGCATCGCATTTCACGCAGTCACTGCATCGCATTTCACGCAGTCACTGCATCCCATTTCACTCAGTCACTGCATCCCATTTCACTCAGTCACTGCATCACATGTCACTCAGTCACTGCATCACATTTCAGTCAGTCACCGCATCCCAATTCACTCCATCACTGCATCTCCTTCACCACAGTCACTGCATCAAAATTCTTTCAGTCACTGTTTCCCGTATCTCACAGACGATGAATTCAATTTCCCACACTCACTGCATCCCATTTCCATCAGTCACTGCATCCCATTTCCCTCAGTCACTGCATCACATTTCCATCAGACACTGCATCACATTTCCATCAGACACTGCATCACATTTCCATCAGACACTGCAGCTCATGTCACTCTGTCACTGCATCCAATTTCCATCATTCACTGCATCACATTTCACTCAGTCACTGCATCACATTGCACTCAGTGACTGCATCGCATTTCACTCAGTCACTGCATCGCATTTCACGCAGTCACTGCAACCCATTTCACGCAGTCACTGCATAATAATTCCCTCAGTCACTGCATCCCATGTCCGTGTGTCACTGCATCCCATGTCCGTGTGTCACTGCATCACATGTCCCTCAGTCACTGCATCCAATGTCCCTCAGTCACTGCATCACATTTCACTCAGTCAGTGCGTCCCTTTTCAGTCAGGCACTGTATCCCATTTCCCTCAGTCACTGCACCCCATGCCCGCTCGGGCACTGATTCCCTATTAACTCAGAAACTCCTTCCCAGTACCTCTGTCACTGCAGCTCATGTCACTCAGTCACTGCATCCCATTTCCCTCAGTCACTGTATCCCATTTCACCCAGTCACTGCATCCCATGTCCGTGTGTCACTGCATTCCATGTCCCTCAGTCACTGCATCCCATGTCCCTAAGTCACAGCATCCCATGTCCCTAAGTCACAGCATCCCATGTCCCTACGTCACAGCATCCCATGTCCCTCAGTCACTGCATCCCATTTCACTCAGCCACTGCATCCTATTTGACTCAGTGACTGCATCACAGTTCACTCAGTGACATAATCACATTTCACTCAGTGACGGAATCACATTTCACTGAGTCACTGCGTCCCATTTCACGCAGTCACTGCATCCCATTAAACTCTGCCACTACATCACATTTCACGCAGTCACTGCATCCCATTTCCATCAGTCACTGCATCCCATTTCACACAGTCACTGCATCGCATTTCAGTCAGTCACTGCATCCCATTTCACTCAGTCGCTGCATGCCCTTCACCACAGTCACTGCATCCAATTTCCATCAGTCACGCAATCCCATTTCACTCAGTGATGCATCCCATTTCACTTAGTGACTGCATCCCAATTCACTCAGTCACTGCATCGCATTTCACGCAGTCACTGCATCCCATTTCACTCAATCACTGCATCCCATTTCACTCAGCCACTGCATCCTATTTCACTCAGTGACTGCATCTCATTACACTCAGTGACTGAATCACAGTACACTCAGTGACTGAATCACAGTACACTCAGTGAGTGCATCATATTTCACTCAGTGACGGAATCACCTTTCACTCAGTGAGTGATTCACATTTCACTGAGTCACTGCGTCCCATTTCACGCAGTCACTGCATCCCATTTCACGCAGTCACTGCATCCCATTGCACTCAGTCACTGCATCCCATTACACTCAGTCAGTGCATCCCATTTCCCTCAGTCACAGCATCTCATTTCACTCGGTCACTGCATCCCATTTCCCTCAGTCATTGCCTCCCAATTCTCTCAGTCACTGCATCCCATGTCCGTGTGACAGTGCATCCCATGTCCGTGTGTCACTGCATCACATGTCCCTCAGACACTGCATCCCATTTCACTCAGTCACTGCATCACAGTTCACACAGTGACTGAATCACAGTTCACTCAGTGACTGAATCACAGTACACTCAGTGACTGAATCACAGTACACTCAGTGAGTGCATCATATTTCACTCAGTGACGGAATCACCTTTCACTCAGTGAGTGAATCACATTTCACTGAGTCACTGCGTCCCATTTCACGCAGTCACTGCATCCCATTTCACGCAGTCACTGCATCCCATTTCACGCAGTCACTGCATCCCATTTCACGCAGTCACTGCATCCCATTGCACGCAGTCACTGCATCCCATTGCACGCAGTCACTGCATCCCATTACACTCAGTCACTGCATCCCATTACACTCAGTCACTGCATCACATTTCCATCAGTCACTGCATCACATTTCACGCAGTCACTGCATCCCAATTCACTCCATCACTGCATCTCCCTCACCTCAGTCACCGCATCCCATTTCGATCAGTCACTGCATCCCATTTTAACCAGTTACTGCATCCCATTTCACAGAGCCACTGCATCCCATTTCACTAAGACAGTGCATCCCATTTCTCTCAGCCACTGCATCCCATTTCCCTCAGTCACTGTACTCCAAGCCGGCTCGGGCACTGCATCCCTATTAACTCAGTCACTGCATCCCATTTTACTCAGAGACTGCATCCCATTTCACTCAGAGACTGCATCCCATTTCACTCAGTCACTGCATCCCATTTCACTCAGTCACTGCATCCCATTTAACTCAGTCACTGCATCACATTTCACTCAGTGACTGCAACACATTTCGCTCAGAGACTGCATCCCATTTCACTCAGAGACTGCATCCCATTTCACTCAGTCACTGCATCCCATGTCCCTCAGTCACTGCATCCCATTTTACTCAATCACTGCATCCCATTTCACTCAGTCACTGTATCCCATTTCCCTCAGTCACTGCATCTCCTTCACCACAGTCACTGCATCCCATTTCACGCAGTCACTGCATCACATTTCACTCAGTCACTGCATTGTATTTTACTCAGTCACTGCATCCCAATTCACTCAATCACTGCATCTCCTTCACCATAGTCACTGCATCCCATTTCCATCACTCACTGTTTCCCTTATCTCACAGACGCTGCATTCAATTTCCCACACTCACAGCATCCCATTTCCCATCGTCACAGCATCTCCTTTCCCTCAGTCTCTGCATCTCATTTCAATCAGTGATTGTATCCTACTTCCCAAAAATAATGCATCCCATTTCGCTCAGTCACTGCATCTCATTTCACTCAGTCACTGCATCCCATTTCCCTCAGTCACTGCATCCCATTTACCTCAGTCACTGCATCGCACTTCCCTCAGTCAGTGCATCCCATTTCACTCAGGCACTGCAACCAATTTCACTCATCACTGCCACCCATTTCGCTCAGTCACTGCATCCCATTTCCGTCAGTCACTCCATCCCATTTCCCTCAATCGCAGCATTCCATTTCCCACAGACACTGCATTTCCTTTCCTTAAGTCACTGCATCCCATTTCACTCAGTCACTGCACCCCAAGCCCGCTCGGGCACTGCATCCCTATTAACTCAGTCACTCCTTCCCAGTACCTCAGTCACTGCATCGCATTTCAGTCAGTCACTGCATCTCATTTCAGTCAGTCACTGCATCCCATTTCACTCAGTCACTGCATCCCATTTCACTCAGTCACTGCATCCCATTTCACTCAGCCACTGCATCCCATTTCAATCAGCCACTGCATCCCATTTCGGTGACTGCATCACAGTTCACACAGTGACCGAATCACAGTTCACTCAGTGAGTGAATCACAGTACACTCAGTGAGTGCATCATATTTCACTCAGTGACGGAATCACCTTTCACAAAGTGAGTGAATCACATTTCACTGAGTCACTGCGTCCCATTTCACGCAGTCACTGCATCCCATTTCACGCAGTCACTGCATCCCATTTCCGTCAGTCACTGCATCCCATTTCCCTCAGTCACTCCTTCCCAGTATCTCAGTCACTGCCTCCTATTTCCCTCAATTACTGCATCACATTGCACTCAGGCACTGTATCCCATTTCCCTCAGTCACTGCACCCCAAGCCCGCTCGGGCACTGCATCACTATTCACTCAGTCACTGCATCCCATGTCCCACAGTAACTGCATCACATTTCCATCAGTCACTACATCTCATTTCACTAAATCACTACATCTCATTTCACTAATTCACTGCATCCCATTTCACGCAGTCACTGCATCCCATTTCCCTCAGTCACAGCATCTCATTTCACTCGGTCACTGCATCCCATTTCCCTCAGTCACTGCATCCCAATTCTCTCAGTCACTGCATCCCATGTCCGTGTGACAGTGCATCCCATGTCCGTGTGTCACTGCATCCCATTTCCCTCAGTCACTGCATCCCATGTCCCTCAGTCACTGCATCCCATGTCCCTCAGTCACTGCATCCCATGTCCCTCAGTCACTGCATCCCATTTCACTCTGTCACTGCATCTCATTTCCGTCAGTTACTGCATCATATTTCCATCAAACAAGGCATCTCATTTCACTGAGTCACTGCATCGCATATCACTCAGTCAGTGCTTCCCATTTCACTCAGTCACTGCATCCCATTTCCCTCAGTCACTGCGTCCCATTTCACTCAGTGATGCGTCCAATTTCAGTCAGTGACTGCAACACATTTGGCTCAGAGACTGCATCCCATTTCACTCAGTGACTGCAACACATTTCGCTCAGAGGCTGCATCCCATTTCACTCAGACTGCATCCCATTTCACTCAGAGACTGCATCCCATTTCACTCAGAGACTGCATCCCATTTCACTCAGTCACTGCATCCCATGTCCCTCAGTCACTGCATCCCATTTTACTGAATCACTGCATCCCATTTCACGCAGTCACTGCATCACATTTCACTCAGTCACTGCATTGTATTTTACTCAGTCACTGCATCCCAATTCACTCAATCACTGCATCTCCTTCACCACAGTCACTGCATCCCATTTCCATCACTCACTGTTTCCCTTATCTCACAGACGCTGCATTCAATTTCCCACACTCACTGCATCCCATTTCCCATCGTCACAGCATCTCCTTTCCCTCAGTCTCTGCATCTCATTTCAATCAGTGATTGCATCCTACTTCCCAAAAATAATGCATCCCATTTCGCTCAGTCACTGCATCTCAATTCAATCAGTCACTGCATCCCATTTCCCTCAGTCACTGCATCCCATTTTCCTAAGTCACTGCATCGCACTTCCCTCAGTCAGTGCATCCCATTTCACTCAGTGACTGCATCACAGTTCACACAGTGACTGAATCACAGTTCACTCAGTGACTGAATCACAGTACACTCAGTGAGTGCATCATATTTCACTCAGTGACGGAATCACCTTTCACTCAGTGAGTGAATCACATTTCACTGAGTCACTGCATCACATTTCACTCAGTCACTGCATCCCAATTCACTCCATCACTGCATCTCCCTCACCTCAGTCACCGCATCCCATTTCGATCAGTCACTGCATCCCATTTCCACCAGTTACTGCATCCCATTTCACTCAGCCACTCCATCCCATTTCACTAAGACAGTGCATCCCATTTCTCTCAGCCACTGTATCCCATTTCCCTCAGTCACTGTACTCCAAGCCGGCTCGGGCACTGCATCCCTATTAACTCAGTCACTGCATCCCATTTCACTCAGTCACTGCATCCCATTTCACTCAGTCACTGCATCCCATTTCACTCTGTCACTGCTTCTCATTTCCGTCAGTTACTGCATCATATTTCCATCAAACAAGGCATCTCATTTCACTCAGTCACTGCATCGCATTTCACTCTGTCAGTGCTTCCCATTTCACTTAGTCACTGCATCCCATTTCCGTCAGTCACTGCATCCCATTTCCCTCAGTCACTCCTTCCCAGTACCTCAGTCACTGCATCCTATTTCCCTCAATTACTGCATCACATTGCACTCAGGCACTGTATCCCATTTCCCTCAGTCACTGCACCCCAAGCCCGCTCGGGCACTGCATCACTATTCACTCAGTCACTGCATCCCATGTGCCACAGTAACTGCATCACATTTCCATCAGTCACGACATCTCATTTCACTAATTCACTACATCTCATTTCACTAATTCACTGCATCCCATTTCACGCAGTCACTGCATCCCATTTCCCTCGGTCACAGCATCTCATTTCACTCGGTCACTGCATCCCATTTCCCTCAGTCATTGCATCCCAATTCTCTCAGTCACTGCATCCCATGTCCGTGTGACAGTGCATCCCATGTCCGTGTGTCACTGCATCCCATGTCCCTCAGTCACTGCATCACATATCCCTCAGACACTGCATCACATGTCCCTCAGACACTGCATCTCATTTCCCTCAGTCACTGCATCCCATTTCCCTCAGTCACTGCATCCCATGTCCCTCAGTCACTGCATCCCATGTCCCTCAGTCACTGCATCCCATTTCCCTCAGTCACTGCATCCCATTTTCCTCAGTCACTGCATCCCATTTCTCTCAGTCACTGCATCGCATTTCCCTCAGGTCACTGCGTCCCATTTCACTCAGTCACTGCATCCCATTTCCCTCAGTCACTGCGTCCCATTTCACTCAGTGATGCGTCCAATTTCAGTCAGTGACCGCAACAAATTTCGCTCAGAGACTGCATCCCATTTCACTCAGAGACTGCATCCCATTTCACTCAGAGACTGCATCCCATTTCACTCAGAGACTGCATCGCATTTCACGCAGTCACTGCATCCCATTTCACTCAGTCACTGCATCTCCTTCAACACAGTTGCTGCATCCCATTTCCATCAGTCACTGTTTCCCGTATCTCACACACGCTGCATTCAATTTCCCACACTCAGTGCATCCCATTTCCCATCGTCACACCATCTCCTTGCCCTCAGTCTCATCATCTCATTTCACTCAGTGATTGCATCCTTCTTCCCACAAATACTGCATCCCATTTCACTCAGTCACTGCATCACATTTCCCTCAGCCACTGCATCACATTTCACTCAGTGACTGCATCACAGTTCACTCAGTGGCTGCATCACAGTTCACTCAGTGACTGAATCACAGTACACTCAGTGAGTGCATCATATTTCACTCAGTGACGGAATCACATTTCACTCAGTGACTGAATCACATTTCACTGAGTCGCTGCATCCCATTTCCCACCGTCACAGCATCTCCTTTCCCACAGTCTCTGCATTTCATTTCAATCAGTGATTGCATCCTCCTTCCCAAAAATAGCGCATCCCATTTTGCTCAGTCACTGCATCTCATTTCACTCGGTCACTGCATCCCATTTCCATTAGTCACTGCATCCCATTTCCCTCAGTCACTGCATCCCATGTCCCTCAGTCACTGCATCCCATGTCCCTCAGTCACTGCATCTCATTTCACTCGGTCACTGCATCCCATTTCCCTAAGTCACTGCCTCCCATTTCCCTCAGTCACTGCATCTCATTTCCGTCAGTTACTGCATCATACTTCCATCAAACAATGCATCTCATTTCACTCAGTCACTGCAGCTCATGTCACTCTGTCACTGCATCCAATTTCCATCAGTCAGTGCATCTCATTTCACTCATTCACTGCATCGCATTTCACTCAGTCACTGCATCGCATTTCACTCAGTCACTGCATCGCATTTCACTCAGTCACTGCATCGCATTTCACTCAGTCACTGCATCGCTTTTCACTCTGTCACTGCATCTCATTTCCGTCAGTTACTGCATCATATTTCCATCAAACAAGGCATCTCATTTCACTCAGTCACCGCATCGCATTTCACTCTGTCAGTGCTTCGCATTTCACTCTGTCAGTGCTTCCCATTTCACTTAGTCACTGCATCCCATTTCCGTCAGTCACTGCATCCCATTTCCCTCAGTCACTCCTTCCCAGTACCTCAGTCACTGCATCCTATTTCCCTCAATTACTGCATCACATTGCACTCAGGCACTGTATCCCATTTCCCTCAGTCTCTGCACCCCAAGCCCGCTCGGGCACTGCATCACTATTCACTCAGTCACTGCATCCCATGTCCCACAGTAACTGCATCACATTTCCATCAGTCACTACATCTCATTTCACTAATTCACTACATCTCATTTCACTAATTCACTGCATCCCATTTCACGCAGTCACTGCATCCGATTTCCCTCAGTCACAGCATCCCAATTCTCTCAGTCACTGCATCCCATGTCCGTGTGACACTGCATCCCATGTCCGTGTGTCACTGTATCCCATTTCCCTCAGTCACTGCATCCCATGTCCCTCAGTCACGGCATCCCATGTCCCTCAGTCACGGCATCCCATTTCACTCTGTCACTGCATCTCATTTCCGTCAGTTACTGCATCATATTTCCATCAAACAAGGTATCTCATTTCACTGAGTCACGGCATCACATTTCACTCAGTCAGTGCTTCCCATGTCACTCAGTCACTGCATCCCATTTCCCTCAGTCACTGCGTCCCATTTCACTCAGTGATGCGTCCAATTTCAGTCAGTGACTGCAACACATTTCGCTCAGAGACTGCATCCCATTTCACTCAGTGACTGCAACACATTTCGCTCAGAGACTGCATCCCATTTCACTCAGAGACTGCATCCCATTTCACTCAGTCACTGCATCCCATTTCACTCAGTGACTGCAACACGTTTCGCTCAGAGACTGCATCCCATTTCACTCAGAGACTGCATCCCATTTCACTCAGTCACTGCATCCCATGTCCCTCAGTCACTGCATCCCATTTTACTCAATCACTGCATCCCATTTCACTCAGTCACTGTATCCCATTTCCCTCAGTCACTGCATCTCCTTCACCACAGTCACTGCATCCCATTTCACGCAGTCACTGCATCACATTTCACTCAGTCACTGCATTGTATTTTACTCAGTCACTGCATCCCAATTCACTCAATCACTGCATCTCCTTCACCATAGTCACTGCATCCCATTTCCATCACTCACTGTTTCCCTTATCTCACAGGCGCTGCATTCAATTTCCCACACTCACTGCATCCCATTTCCCATCGTCACAGCATCTCCTTTCCCTCAGTCTCTGCATCTCATTTCAATCAGTGATTGCATCCTACTTCCCAAAAATAGTGCATCCCATTTCGCTCAGTCACTGCATCTCATTTCACTCAGTCACTGCATCCCATTTCCCTCAGTCACTGCATCCCATTTTCCTCAGTCACTGCATCGCACTTCCCTCAGTCAGTGCATCCCATTTCACTCAGTCACTGCAAACCATTTCACTCAGTCACTGCCACCCATTTCACTCAGTCACTGCATCCCATTTCCGTCAGTC
Source organism: Stegostoma tigrinum (assembly GCF_030684315.1). NCBI lineage: Eukaryota > Metazoa > Chordata > Chondrichthyes > Orectolobiformes > Stegostomatidae > Stegostoma > Stegostoma tigrinum. The sequence goes on from NW_026728106.1 coordinate 141,215, forward strand.
ACTCCATCCCATTTCCCTCAGTCGCAGCATTCCATTTCCCACAGACACTGCATTTCCTTTCCTTAAGTCACTGCATCCCATTTCACTCAGTCACTGCACCCCAAGCCCGCTCGGGCACTGCATCCCGATTAACTCAGTCAATCCTTCCCAGTACCTCAGTCACTGTATCGCATTTCACTCAGTCACTGCATCTCATTTCACTCAGTCACTGCATCTCCTTCAACACAGTTGCTGCATCCCATTTCCATCAGTCACTGTTTCCCGTATCTCACACACGCTGCATTCAATTTCCCACACTCAGTGCATCCCATTTCCCATCGTCACACCATCTCCTTGCCCTCAGTCTCATCATCTCATTTCACTCAGTGATTGCATCCTTCTTCCCACAAATACTGCATCCCATTTCACTCAGTCACTGCATCACATTTCCCTCAGCCACTGCATCACATTTCACTCAGTGACTGCATCACAGTTCACTCAGTGGCTGCATCACAGTTCACTCAGTGACTGAATCACAGTACACTCAGTGAGTGCATCATATTTCACTCAGTGACGGAATCACATTTCACTCAGTGACTGAATCACATTTCACTGAGTCGCTGCATCCCATTTCCCACCGTCACAGCATCTCCTTTCCCACAGTCTCTGCATTTCATTTCAATCAGTGATTGCATCCTCCTTCCCAAAAATAGCGCATCCCATTTTGCTCAGTCACTGCATCTCATTTCACTCGGTCACTGCATCCCATTTCCATTAGTCACTGCATCCCATTTCCCTCAGTCACTGCATCCCATGTCCCTCAGTCACTGCATCCCATGTCCCTCAGTCACTGCATCTCATTTCACTCGGTCACTGCATCCCATTTCCCTAAGTCACTGCCTCCCATTTCCCTCAGTCACTGCATCTCATTTCCGTCAGTTACTGCATCATACTTCCATCAAACAATGCATCTCATTTCACTCAGTCACTGCAGCTCATGTCACTCTGTCACTGCATCCAATTTCCATCAGTCAGTGCATCTCATTTCACTCATTCACTGCATCGCATTTCACTCAGTCACTGTATTCCAAGCTGGCTCGGGCACTGCATCCCTATTAACTCAGTCACTGCATCGCATTTCACTCAGTCACTGCATCGCTTTTCACTCTGTCACTGCATCTCATTTCCGTCAGTTACTGCATCATATTTCCATCAAACAAGGCATCTCATTTCACTCAGTCACCGCATCGCATTTCACTCTGTCAGTGCTTCGCATTTCACTCTGTCAGTGCTTCCCATTTCACTTAGTCACTGCATCCCATTTCCGTCAGTCACTGCATCCCATTTCCCTCAGTCACTCCTTCCCAGTACCTCAGTCACTGCATCCTATTTCCCTCAATTACTGCATCACATTGCACTCAGGCACTGTATCCCATTTCCCTCAGTCTCTGCACCCCAAGCCCGCTCGGGCACTGCATCACTATTCACTCAGTCACTGCATCCCATGTCCCACAGTAACTGCATCACATTTCCATCAGTCACTACATCTCATTTCACTAATTCACTACATCTCATTTCACTAATTCACTGCATCCCATTTCACGCAGTCACTGCATCCGATTTCCCTCAGTCACAGCATCCCAATTCTCTCAGTCACTGCATCCCATGTCCGTGTGACACTGCATCCCATGTCCGTGTGTCACTGTATCCCATTTCCCTCAGTCACTGCATCCCATGTCCCTCAGTCACGGCATCCCATGTCCCTCAGTCACGGCATCCCATTTCACTCTGTCACTGCATCTCATTTCCGTCAGTTACTGCATCATATTTCCATCAAACAAGGTATCTCATTTCACTGAGTCACGGCATCACATTTCACTCAGTCAGTGCTTCCCATGTCACTCAGTCACTGCATCCCATTTCCCTCAGTCACTGCGTCCCATTTCACTCAGTGATGCGTCCAATTTCAGTCAGTGACTGCAACACATTTCGCTCAGAGACTGCATCCCATTTCACTCAGTGACTGCAACACATTTCGCTCAGAGACTGCATCCCATTTCACTCAGAGACTGCATCCCATTTCACTCAGTCACTGCATCCCATTTCACTCAGTGACTGCAACACGTTTCGCTCAGAGACTGCATCCCATTTCACTCAGAGACTGCATCCCATTTCACTCAGTCACTGCATCCCATGTCCCTCAGTCACTGCATCCCATTTCCCTCAGTCACTGCATCCCATGACCCTCAGTCACTGCATCCCATGTCCCTCAGTCACTGCATCTCATTTCACTCAGCCATTGCATCCCATTTCACTCAGTGACTGCATCACAGTTCACTCAGTGACTGCATCACAGTTCACTCAGTGACTGCATCACAGTACACTCAGTGAGTGCATCATATTTCACTCAGTGACGGAATCACATTTCACTCAGTGACTGAATCACATTTCACTGAGTCACTGCATCCCATTTCGCTCAGTCATTGCATCTCATTTCACTCGGTCACTGCATCCCATTTCCCTCAGTCACTGCATCCCATTTCCCTCAGTCACTGCATCTCATTTCCGTCAGTTACTGCATCATACTTCCATCAAACAATGCATCTCATTTCACTCAGTCATTGCAGCTCATGTCACTCTGTCACTGCATCCAATTTCCACCAGTCAGTGCATCTCATTTCACTCATTCACTGCATCGCATTTCACTCAGTCACTGCATCGCATTTCACTCAGTCACTTCATCCCATTTCACACAGTCACTTCATCCCATTTCACACAGTCACTTCATCCCATTTCACACAGTCACTTCATCCCATTTCACTCAGTCACTGCATCCCATTTCCATCTGTCACTGCATCCCATTTCACTCAGTGATGCATCCCATTTCACGCAGTCACTGCACCGCATTTCACGCAGTCACTGCACCACATTTCACGCAGACACTGCATCCCATTTCACTCAATCACTGCATCTCCTTCACCACAGTCACTGCATCCCATTTTCATCACTCACTGTTCCCCGTATCTCACAGACGCTGCTTTCAATTTCCCACACTCACTGCATACCATTTCCCATAGTCACAGCATCTCCTTTCCCTCAGTCTCTGCATCGCATTTCACTCAGTGATTGCATCCTACTTCCCAAAAATACTGAATCCCTTTTCCCTCAGTCAGTGCATCTCATTTCACTCAGTCCCTGCATCCCATTCAACTCAGTGATGCATCTCATTTCACTCAGAGACAGCAACAGATTTCACTCAGTCACTGCATCTCATTTCACTCAGTCACTGCATCTCATTTCATTCAACCACTGCATCCCATTTCACTCAGTAACTGCATCACAGTTCACTCAGTGAATGAATCACAGTACACTCAGTGAGTTCATCATATTTCACTCAGTGACGGAATCACATTTCACTCAGTGACTAAATCACATTACACTCAGTCACTGCGTCCCATTTCACGTCGTCACTGCATCCCATTTCACGCAGTCACTGCATCGCATTTCACGCAGTCACTGCATCGCATTTCACGCAGTCACTGCATCACATTTCACTCAGCCGCTGCATCACATTTCACTCAGTCACTGCATCCCCTTCACCACATTCGATGCATCCCTTTCCATCAGTCACTGTTTTCGTATCTCACAGACAGTGAATTCTAAGCTTCTCATTTCACTCAGTCACTGCATCCCATGTCGCTCTGTCACTGCATCCAATTTCCATCAGTCAGTGCATCTCATTTCACTCAGTCACTGCATCGAATTTCACTCAGTCACTCCTTCCCAGTACCTCAGTCACTGCATCCCATGTCCCACAGTAACTGCATCACATTTCCATCAGTCACTACATCTCATTTCACTAATTCACTACATTTCATTTCACTAATTCACTGCATCCCATTTCACGCAGTCACTGCATCCCATTTCCCTCAGTCACTGCATCACATTTCATTCAGTCACTGCACCTCATGTCACTCTGTCACTGCATCCAATTTCCATCAGTCACTGCATCCCATTTCACTCAGTGATCCATCCCAATTCACTCAGTGACTGAATCACATTTCACTCAGTCACTGCATCGCATTTCACGCAGTCACTGCATCCCATTTCACTCAGTCACTGCATCCCATTTCACTCAGTCACTACATCTCCTTCAACACAGTTAATGCATCCCATTTCCATCAGTCACTGTTTCCCGTATCTCACACACGCTGCATTCAATTTCCCACACTCAGTGCATCCCATTTCCCATAGTCACAGCATCTCCTTGCCCTCAGTCTCATCATCTCATTTCACTCAGTGATTGCATCCTTCTTCCCACAAATACTGCACCCCATTTCCCTCAGTCACTGCATCCCATTTCCGTCAGTCACTGCATCCCATTTCCCTCAGTCACTGCATCACATTTCATTCAGTCACTGCACCTCATGTCACTCTGTCACTGCATCCAATTTCCATCAGTCACTGCATCCCATTTCACTCAGTGATCCATCCCAATTCACTCAGTGACTGAATCACATTTCACTCAGTCACTGCATCGCATTTCACGCAGTCACTGCATCGCACTTCCCTCAGTCAGTGCATCCCATTTCACTCAGTCACTGCAAACCATTTCACTCAGTCACTGCCACCCATTTCACTCAGTCACTGCATCCCATTTCCGTCAGTCACTCCATCCCATTTCCCTCAGTCGCAGCATTCCATTTCCCACAGACACTGCATTTCCTTTCCTTAAGTCACTGCATCCCATTTCACTCAGTCACTGCACCCCAAGCCCGCTCGGGCACTGCATCCCGATTAACTCAGTCAATCCTTCCCAGTACCTCAGTCACTGTATCGCATTTCACTCAGTCACTGCATCTCATTTCACTCAGTCACTGCATCCCATTTCACTCAGCCACTGCATCACATTTCACTCAGTCACTGCATCACATTTCACTCAGTCTCTGCATCCCAATTCACTCCATCACTGCATCTCCCTCACCTCAGTCACCGCATCCCATTTCCCTCAGTCACTGCATCCCATGACCCTCAGTCACTGCATCCCATGTCCCTCAGTCACTGCATCTCATTTCACTCAGCCATTGCATCCCATTTCACTCAGTGACTGCATCACAGTTCACTCAGTGACTGCATCACAGTTCACTCAGTGACTGAATCACAGTACACTCAGTGAGTGCATCATATTTCACTCAGTGACGGAATCACATTTCACTGAGTCACTGCATCCCATTTCGCTCAGTCATTGCATCTCATTTCACTCGGTCACTGCATCCCATTTCCCTCAGTCACTGCATCCCATTTCCCTCAGTCACTGCATCTCATTTCCGTCAGTTACTGCATCATACTTCCATCAAACAATGCATCTCATTTCACTCAGTCATTGCAGCTCATGTCACTCTGTCACTGCATCCAATTTCCACCAGTCAGTGCATCTCATTTCACTCATTCACTGCATCGCATTTCACTCAGTCACTGCATCGCATTTCACTCAGTCACTTCATCCCATTTCACACAGTCACTTCATCCCATTTCACACAGTCACTTCATCCCATTTCACACAGTCACTTCATCCCATTTCACTCAGTCACTGCATCCCATTTCCATCTGTCACTGCATCCCATTTCACTCAGTGATGCATCCCATTTCACGCAGTCACTGCACCGCATTTCACGCAGTCACTGCACCACATTTCACGCAGACACTGCATCCCATTTCACTCAATCACTGCATCTCCTTCACCACAGTCACTGCATCCCATTTTCATCACTCACTGTTCCCCGTATCTCACAGACGCTGCTTTCAATTTCCCACACTCACTGCATACCATTTCCCATAGTCACAGCATCTCCTTTCCCTCAGTCTCTGCATCGCATTTCACTCAGTGATTGCATCCTACTTCCCAAAAATACTGAATCCCTTTTCCCTCAGTCAGTGCATCTCATTTCACTCAGTCCCTGCATCCCATTCAACTCAGTGATGCATCACATTTCACTCAGAGACAGCAACAGATTTCACTCAGTCACTGCATCTCATTTCACTCAGTCACTGCATCTCATTTCATTCAACCACTGCATCCCATTTCACTCAGTAACTGCATCACAGTTCACTCAGTGAATGAATCACAGTACACTCAGTGAGTTCATCATATTTCACTCAGTGACGGAATCACATTTCACTCAGTGACTAAATCACATTACACTCAGTCACTGCGTCCCATTTCACGTCGTCACTGCATCCCATTTCACGCAGTCACTGCATCGCATTTCACGCAGTCACTGCATCGCATTTCACGCAGTCACTGCATCACATTTCACTCAGCCGCTGCATCACATTTCACTCAGTCACTGCATCCCCTTCACCACATTCGATGCATCCCTTTCCATCAGTCACTGTTTTCGTATCTCACAGACAGTGAATTCTAAGCTTCTCATTTCACTCAGTCACTGCATCCCATGTCGCTCTGTCACTGCATCCAATTTCCATCAGTCAGTGCATCTCATTTCACTCAGTCACTGCATCGAATTTCACTCAGTCACTCCTTCCCAGTACCTCAGTCACTGCATCCCATGTCCCACAGTAACTGCATCACATTTCCATCAGTCACTACATCTCATTTCACTAATTCACTACATTTCATTTCACTAATTCACTGCATCCCATTTCACGCAGTCACTGCATCCCATTTCCCTCAGTCACTGCATCACATTTCATTCAGTCACTGCACCTCATGTCACTCTGTCACTGCATCCAATTTCCATCAGTCACTGCATCCCATTTCACTCAGTGATCCATCCCAATTCACTCAGTGACTGAATCACATTTCACTCAGTCACTGCATCACATTTCTCGCAGTCACTGCATCCCATTTCACTCAGTCACTGCATCCCATTTCACTCAGTCACTACATCTCCTTCAACACAGTTAATGCATCCCATTTCCATCAGTCACTGTTTCCCGTATCTCACACACGCTGCATTCAATTTCCCACACTCAGTGCATCCCATTTCCCATAGTCACAGCATCTCCTTGCCCTCAGTCTCATCATCTCATTTCACTCAGTGATTGCATCCTTCTTCCCACAAATACTGCACCCCATTTCCCTCAGTCACTGCATCCCATTTCCGTCAGTCACTGCATCCCATTTCCCTCAGTCACTGCATCACATTTCATTCAGTCACTGCACCTCATGTCACTCTGTCACTGCATCCAATTTCCATCAGTCACTGCATCCCATTTCACTCAGTGATCCATCCCAATTCACTCAGTGACTGAATCACATTTCACTCAGTCACTGCATCGCATTTCACGCAGTCACTGCATCCCATTTCACTCAGTCACTGCATCCCATTTCACTCAGTCACTACATCTCCTTCAACACAGTTAATGCATCCCATTTCCATCAGTCACTGTTTCCCGTATCTCACACACGCTGCATTCAATTTCCCACACTCAGTGCATCCCATTTCCCATAGTCACAGCATCTCCTTGCCCTCAGTCTCATCATCGCATTTCACTCAGTGATTGCATCCTCCTTCCTACAAATACTGCATCCCATGTCCCTCAGTCACTGCATCCCATGTCCGTGTGTCACTGCATCCCATGCCTCTCAGTCACTGCATCTCATGTCCCTCAATCACTGCATCTCATGTCCCTCAATCACTGCATCTCATGTCCTTCAGTCACTGCATCTCATGTCCTTCAGTCACTGCATCCCATTTCACTCAGTCAGTGCGTCCCTTTTCGGTCAGGGACTGTATCCCATTTCCCTCAGTCACTGCACCCCAAGCCCGCTCGGGCACTGATTCCCTATTAACTCAGTCACTCCTTCCCAGTACCTCTGTCACTGCAGCTCATGTCACTCTGTCACTGCATCACATTTCCATCAGACAGTGCATCTCCTTTCACTCAGTCACTGCATCCCATTTCCCTCAGTCACTACATCTCCTTCAACACAGTTAATGCATCCCATTTCCATCAGTCACTGTTTCCCGTATCTCACACACGCTGCATTCAATTTCCCACACTCAGTGCATCCCATTTCCCATAGTCACAGCATCTCCTTGCCCTCAGTCTCATCATCTCATTTCACTCAGTGATTGCATCCTTCTTCCCACAAATACTGCACCCCATTTCCCTCAGTCACTGCATCCCATTTCCGTCAGTCACTGCAGCTCATTTCACTCAGTCAGTGCATCTCATTTCACTCAGTCACTGCATCCGATTTCCCTCAGTCACTGCATCCCATTTCCCTCAGTCACTGCATCCCATTTCCCTCAGTCATTGCATCCCATTTCCCTCAGTCATTGCATCCCATTTCCCTCAGTCACTGCATCCCATTTCAAGCAGTCACTGCATCACATTTCACTGAGTCACTGCATCCCATTTCACTCAATCACTGCATCTCCTTCACCACAGTCACTGCATCACATTTCCATCAGTCACTATTTCCCGTATCTCACAGACGATGCATTCAATTTCCCACACTCACTGCATCCCATTTCCCATATTCACAGCATCTCCTTTCCCTCAGTCTCTGCATCGCATTTCACTCAGTGATTGCATCCTCCTTCCTACAAATACTGCATCCCATGTCCCTCAGTCACTGCATCCCATGTCCGTGTGTCACTGCATCTCATGTCCCTCAATCACTGCATCTCATGTCCCTCAATCACTGCATCTCATGTCCTTCAGTCACTGCATCCCATTTCACTCAGTCAGTGCGTCCCTTTTCGGTCAGGGACTGTATCCCATTTCCCTCAGTCACTGCACCCCAAGCCCGCTCGGGCACTGATTCCCTATTAACTCAGTCACTCCTTCCCAGTACCTCTGTCACTGCAGCTCATGTCACTCTGTCACTGCATCACATTTCCATCAGACAGTGCATCTCGTTTCACTCAGTCACTGCATCCCATTTCCATCAGTCACGGCATCCCATTTCCCTCAGTCACTGCATCCCATGTCCCTCAGTCACTGCTTCCCATGTCCCTCAGTCACTGCTTCGCATTTCACTCAGTCACTGCATCCCATTTCACTCAGTGACTGTATCCCATTTCCCTCAGTCACTGCATCTCCTTCACCACAGTCACTGCATCACATTTCACGCAGTCAATGCATCACATTTCACTCAGTCACTGCATTGTATTTTACTCAGTCACTGCGTCCCATTTCCCTCAGTCACTGCATCTCATTTCACTCAGTCACTGCATCCCATTTCACTCAGTCACTGCATCCCATTTCACTCAGTCACTGCATCCCATTTCACTCTGCCACTTCATCCTATTTCACTCAGTGACTGAATCACAGTTCACTCAGTGACTGAATCACAGTACACTCGGTGAGTGCATCATATTTCACACAGTGACGGAATCACAATTCACTCAGTGAGTGAATCACATTTCACTGAGTCACTGCATCCCATTTCACGCAGTCACTGCATCCCATGTCCCTCAGTCACTGCATCCCATTTCACTCAGTCACTGCTTCTCATTTCACTCAGTCACTGCTTCTCATTTCACTCAGACACTGCATCTCATTTCACTCAGTCACTGCATCCCATTTCACTCTGCCACTTCATCCTATTTCACTCAGTGACTGAATCACAGTACACTCAGTGAGTGCATCATATTTCACACAGTGACGGAATCACAATTCACTCAGTGACAGAATCACATTTCACTGAGTCATTGCGTCCCATTTCACGCAGTCACTGCATCCCATTTCACGCAGTCACTGCATCGCATTTCACGCAGTCACTGCATCGCATTTCACGCAGTCACTGCATCGCATTTCACGCAGTCAATGCATCCCATTTCACTCAGTCACTGCATCACATGTCACTCAGTCACTGCATCACATTTCAGTCAGTCACTGCATCCCAATTCACTCCATCACTGCATCTCCTTCACCACAGTCACAGCATCCCATTTCCATCAGTCACTGGTTCCCGTATCACACAGACGCTGCATTCAATTTCCGACACTCACTGTATCCCATTGCCCATAGACACAGCATCTCCTTTCCCACAGTCTCTGCATCTCATTTCAATCAGTGATTGCATCCTACTTCCCAAAAATAGTGCATCCCATTTCGCTCAGTCACTGCATCTCATTTCACTCAGTCACTGCATCCCATTTCCCGCAGTCACTCCATCCCATTTCCCTCAGTCGCAGCATCCCATTTCCCACAGACACTGCATTTCCTTTCCTTAAACCACTGCATCCCATTTCACTCAGTCACTGCACCCCAAGCCCGCTCGGGCACTGCATCCCGATTAACTCAGTCTCTCCTTCCCAGTACCTCAGTCACTGCATCTCATTTCACTCAGTCACTGCATCTCATTTCACTCAGTCACTGCATCCCATTTCACTCAGCTACTGCTTCCTATTTCACTCAATGACTGCATCACAGTTCACTCAGTGACTGAATCACAGTTCACTCAGTGACTGAATCACAGTTCACTCAGTGACTGAATCACAGTACACTCAGTGACTGAATCACAGTACACTCAGTGACTGAATCACAGTACACTCAGTGACTGAATCACAGTACACTCAGTGAGTGCATCATATTTCACTCAGTGACGGAATCACCTGTCACTCAGTGACTGAATCACATTTCACTGAGTCACTGCGTCCCATTTCACGCAGTCACTGCATCACATTTCACGCAGTCAGTGCATCCCATTTTACTCAGTCACTGCATCCCATTTCACTCAGTCACTGCATCACATTTCACTCAGTCACTGCATCACATTTCACTCAGTCACTGCATCACATTTCACTCAGTCACTGTATCCCAATTCACTCCATCACTGCATCTCCTTCACCACAGTCACAGCATCCCATTTCCATCAGTCACTGTTTCCCGTATCTCACAGATGATGAATTCAATTTCACCGACTCACTGCATCCCATTTCCCTGAGTCACTGCATCCCATTTCCCTCAGTCACTGCATCACATTTCCTTCAGACACTGCAGCTCATGTCACTCTGTCACTGCATCCAATTTCCATCAGTCACTGCATCCCGTTTCACCCAGTCACAGCATTCCATTGCACTCAGGGATGCATCCCATTTCAAGCAGTCACTGCATCCGATTTCACTCTGCCACTTCATCCTATTTCACTCAGTGACTGAATCACAGTTCACTCAGTGACTGAATCACAGTACACTCAGTGAGTGCATCATATTTCACACAGTGACGGAATCACAATTCACTCAGTGAGTGAATCACATTTCACTGAGTCACTGCATCCCATTTCACGCAGTCACTGCATCCCATGTCCCTCAGTCACTGCATCCCATTTCACTCAGTCACTGCTTCTCATTTCACTCAGACACTGCATCTCATTTCACACAGTCACTGCATCCCATTTCACTCTGCCACTTCATCCGATTTCACTCAGTGACTGAATCACAGTTCACTCAGTGACTGAATCACAGTGCACTCAGTGAGTGCATCATATTTCACACAGTGACGGAATCACAATTCACTCAGTGACAGAATCACATTTCACTGAGTCATTGCGTCCCATTTCACGCAGTCACTGCATCCCATTTCACGCAGTCACTGCATCCCATTTCACGCAGTCACTGCAACCCAATTCCATCAGTCACTGCATCCCATGTCCGTGTGTCACTGCATCCCAAGTCCGTGTGTCACTGCATCCCATGTCCCTCAGTCACTGCATCCCGTGTCCCTCAGTCACTGCATCCCGTGTCCCTCAGTCACTGCATCCCGTGTCCCTCAGTCACTGCATCCCATGTCCCTCAGTCACTGCATCCCATGTCCCTCAGTGACTGTTTCTCATTTCACTCAGACACTGCATCTCATTTCAATCAGTCACTGCATCCCATTTCACTCTGCCACTTCATCCTATTTCACTCAGTGACTGAATCACAGTTCACTCAGTGACTGAATCACAGTGCACTCAGTGACTGAATCACAGTACACTCAGTGAGTGCATCATATTTCACTCAGTGACGGAATCACCTTTCACTCAGTGAGTGAATCACATTTCACTGAGTCACTGCATCCCATTTCACGCAGTCACTGCATCCCATTTCACGCAGTCACTGCATCGCATTTCACGCAGTCACTGCATCGCATTTCACGCAGTCACTGCATCCCATTTCACTCAGTCACTGCATCACATGTCACTCAGTCACTGCATCACATTTCAGTCAGTCACTGCATCCCAATTCACTCCATCACTGCATCTCCTTCACCACAGTCACAGCATCCCATTTCCATCAGTCACTGGTTCCCGTATCTCACAGACGCTGCATTCAATTTCCGACACACACTGTATCCCATTGCCCATAGACACAGTATCTCCTTTCCCACAGTCTCTGCATCTCATTTCAATCAGTGATTGCATCCTACTTCCCAAAAATAGTGCATCTCATTTCACTCGGGCACTGCATCCCATTTCCCTCGGTCACAGCATCCCACTTCCCTCAGTCACTGCATCCCATTTCACTCAGCCACTGCATCCCATTTCACTCAGCCACTGCATCCCATTTCACTCAGCCACTGCATCCCATTTCACTCAGCCACTGCATCCCATTTCACTCAGTCACTGCATCCCATTTCACTCAGTCACTGCATCCCATTTCACTCAGTCACTGCATCCCATTTCACTCAGCCACTGCATCCTATTTCACTCAGTGACTGCATCACAGTTCACTCAGTGACTGAATCACAGTTCACTCAGTGACTGAATCACAGTACACTCAGTGAGTGCATCATATTTCACTCAGTGACGGAATCACCTTTCACTCAGTGAGTGAATCACATTTCACTGAGTCACTGCGTCCCATTTCACGCAGTCACTGCATCCCATTTCACGCAGTCACTGCATCCCATTGCACTCAGTCACTGCATCCCACTTTCCTCAGTCACTGCATCCCATTTCACTCAGTCACTGCATCCCATTTCACTCAGTCACTGCACCCCATTTCGCTCAGTCACTGCATCTCATTTCACTCGGGCACTGCATCCCATTTCCCTCAGTTCCTGCATCCCATTTCACTCAGTCACTGCATCCCACTTTCCTCAGTCACTGCATCCCATTTCACTCAGTCACTGCAACCCATTTCACTGAGTCACTGCAACCCATTTCACGCAGTCACTGCAACCCAATTCCATCAGTCACTGCATCCCATGTCCGTGTGTCACTGCATCCCAAGTCCGTGTGTCACTGCATCCCATGTCCCTGAGTCACTGCATCCCGTGTCCCTCAGTCACTGCATCCCGTGTCCCTCAGTCACTGCATCCCATGTCCCTCAGTCACTGCATCCCATGTCCCTCAGTCACTGTTTCTCATTTCACTCAGACACTGCATCTCATTTCAATCAGTCACTGCATCCCATTTCACTCTGCCACTTCATCCTATTTCACTCAGTGACTGAATCACAGTTCACTCAGTGAATGAATCACAGTTCACTCAGTGACTGAATCACAGTGCACTCAGTGACTGAATCACAGTACACTCAGTGAGTGCATCATATTTCACTCAGTGACGGAATCACCTTTCACTCAGTGAGTGAATCACATTTCACTGAGTCACTGCGTCCCATTTCACGCAGTCACTGCATCGCATTTCACGCAGTCACTGCATCGCATTTCACGCAGTCACTGCATCCCATTTCACTCAGTCACTGCATCACATGTCACTCAGTCACTGCATCACATTTCAGTCAGTCACTGCATCCCAATTCACTCCATCACTGCATCTCCTTCACCACAGTCACAGCATCCCATTTCCATCAGTCACTGGTTCCCGTATCTCACAGACGCTGTATTCAATTTCCGACACACACTGTATCCCATTGCCCATAGACACAGTATCTCCTTTCCCACAGTCTCTGCATCTCATTTCAATCAGTGATTGCATCCTACTTCCCAAAAATAGTGCATCTCATTTCACTCGGGCACTGCATCCCATTTCCCTCGGTCACAGCATCCCACTTCCCTCAGTCACTGCATCCCATTTCACTCAGCCACTGCATCCCATTTCACTCAGCCACTGCATCCCATTTCACTCAGCCACTGCATCCCATTTCACTCAGCCACTGCATCCCATTTCACTCAGCCACTGCATCCCATTTCACTCAGCCACTGCATCCCATTTCACTCAGTCACTGCATCCCATTTCACTCAGTCACTGCATCCCATTTCACTCAGCCACTGCATCCTATTTCACTCAGTGACTGCATCACAGTTCACTCAGTGACTGAATCACAGTTCACTCAGTGACTGAATCACAGTACACTCAGTGAGTGCATCATATTTCACTCAGTGACGGAATCACCTTTCACTCAGTGAGTGAATCACATTTCACTGAGTCACTGCGTCCCATTTCACGCAGTCACTGCATCCCATTTCACGCAGTCACTGCATCCCATTGCACTCAGTCACTGCATCCCACTTTCCTCAGTCACTGCATCCCATTTCACTCAGTCACTGCATCCCATTTCACTCAGTCACTGCATCCCATTTCCGTCAGTCACTCCATCCCATTTCCCTCAGTCGCAGCATCCCATTTCCCACAGACACTGCATTTCCTTTCCTTAAACCACTGCATCCCATTTCACTCAGTCACTGTACCCCAAGCCCGCTCGGGCACTGCATCCCTCTTAACTCAGTCACTCCTTCCCAGTACCTCAGTCACTGCATCTCATTTCACTCAGTCACTGCATCTCATTTCACTCAGTCACTGCATCCCATTTCACTCAGTCACTGCATCCCATTTCACTCAGTCACTGCATCCCATTTCACTCAGCCACTGCATCCTATTTCACTCAGTGACTGCATCACAGTTCACTCAGTGACTGAATCACAGTTCACTCAGTGACTGAATCACAGTACACCCAGTGACTGAATCACAGTACACTCAGTGACTGAATCACAGTACACTCAGTGACTGAATCACTGTACACTCAGTGACTGAATCACTGTACACTCAGTGAGTGCATCATATTTCACTCAGTGACGGAATCACCCGTCACTCAGTGACTGAATCACATTTCACTGAGTCACTGCGTCCCATTTCACGCAGTCACTGCGTCCCATTTCACGCAGTCACTGCGTCCCATTTCACGCAGTCACTGCATCCCATTTCACTCAGTCACTGCATCACATTTCACTCAGTCACTGCATCCCATTTCACTCAGTCACTCCATCACATTTCACTCAGTCACTGCATCCCATTTCACTCAGTCACTGTATCCCATTTCACTCAGTCACTGCATCTCCTTCACCACAGTCACTGTATCACATTTCACTCAGTCTCTGCATCACATTTCACTCAGTCACTGCATCACATTTCACTCAGTCACTGCATCTCCTTCACCACAGTCACAGCATCCCATTTCCATCAGTCACTGTTTCCCGTATCTCACAGATGATGAGTTCAATTTTACCGACTCACTGCGTCCCATTTCCCTGAGTCACTGCATCCCATTTCCCTCAGTCACTGCGTCACATTTCCTTCACACACTGCAGCTCATGTCACTCTGTCACTGCATCCAATTTCCATCAGTCACTGCATCCCGTTTCACCCAGTCACTGCATTCCATTGCACTCAGTGATGCATCCCATTTCAAGCAGTCACTGCATCCCATTTCATGCAGTCACTGCATCGCATTTCACGCAGTCACTGCATCCCAATTCCATCAGTCACTGCATCCCATGTTCGTGTGTCACTGCATCCCATGTCCTTGTGTCACTACATCCCATGTCCCTCAGTCACTGCATCCCATGTCCCTCAGTCACTGCATCCCATGTCCCTCAGTCACTGCATCCCATGTCCCTCAGTCACTGCATCCCATTTCACTCAGTCACTGCTTCTCATTTCACTCAGACACTGCATCTCATTTCACTCAGACACTGCATCTCATTTCACTCAGTCACTGCATCCCATTTCACTCTGCCACTTCATCCTATTTCACTCAGTGACTGCATCACAGTTCACTCAGTGACTGAATCACAGTTCACTCAGTGACTGAATCACAGTTCACTCAGTGACTGAATCACAGTTCACTCAGTGACTGAATCACAGTACACTCAGTGACTGAATCACAGTACACTCAGTGAGTGCATCATATTTCACACAGTGACGGAATCACAATTCACTCAGTGACAGAATCACATTTCACTGAGTCACTGCGTCCCATTTCACGCAGTCACTGCATCCCATTTCACGCAGTCACTGCATCGCATTTCACGCAGTCACTGCATCGCATTTCACGCAGTCACTGCATCACATTTCACGCAGTCACTGCATCACATTTCACGCAGTCACTGCATCGCATTTCACGCAGTCACTGCATCACATTTCACGCAGTCACTGCATCCCATTTCACTCATTCACTGCATCACATGTCACTCAGTCACTGCATCACATTTCAGTCAGTCACTGCATCCCAATTCACTCCATCACTGCATCTCCTTCACCACAGTCACAGCATCCCATTTCCATCAGTCACTGGTTCCCCTATCTCACAGACGCTGCATTCAATTTCCGACACTCACTGTATCCCATTTCCCATAGACACAGCATCTCCTTTCCCACAGTCTCTGCATCTCATTTCAATCAGTGATTGCATCCTACTTCCCAAAAATACTGCATCCCATTTCGCTCAGTCACTGCATCTCATTTCACTCGGGCACTGCATCCCATTTCCCTCAGTTCCTGCATCCCATTTCACTCAGTCACTGCATCCCAATTCCTCAGTCACTGCATCCCATTTCACTCAGTCACTGCAACCCATTTCACTGAGTCACTGCAACCCATTTCACTCAGTCACTGCATCCCATTTCCCTCAGTCACTGCATCACATTTCAATCAGGCACTGCATCTCATTTCACTCAGTCAGTGCACCTCATGTCACTCTGTCACTGCATCCAATTTCCATCAGTCACTGCATCAGATTTCACTCAGTGACGCATCCCATTTCACTCAGTGACTGCATCCCAATTCACTCAGTGACTGAATCACATTTCACTGAGTCACTGCATCCCATTTCACTCAGTCACTGCATCCCATTTCACTCAGTCACTGCATCTCCTTCAACACAGTTACTGCATCCCATTTCCATCAGTCACTGTTTCCCGTATCTCACACACAATGCATTCAATTTCCCACACTCAGTGCATCCCATATCCCTCCGTCACTGCATCTCCTTCACCACAGTCACTGCATCGCACTTCCCGCAGTCACTGCATCACATTTCACGCAGTCACTGCGTTGTATTTTACTCAGTCACTGCATCCCATTTCACTCAATCACTGCATCTCCTTCACCATAGTCACTGCATCCCATTTCCATCAGTCAGTGTTTCCCTTATCTCACAGACGCTGTCTTCAATTTCCCACACTCACTGCATCCCATTTCCCATCGTCACAGCATCTCCTTTCCCTCAGTCTCTGCATCTCATTTCAATCAGTGATTGCATCCTACTTCCCAAAAATAGTGCATCCCATTTCGCTCAGTCACTGCATCTCATTTCACTCAGTCACTGCATCCCATTTCCCTCAGTCACTGCATCGCACTTCCCTCTGTCAGTGCATCCGATTTCACTCAGTCACTGCAACCCATTTCACTCAGTCACTGCATCCCATTTCACTCAGTCACTGCATCCCATTTCCGTCAGTCACTGCATCCCATTTCCCTCAGTCGCAGCATTCCATTTCCCACAGACACTGCATTTCCTTTCCTTAAGTCACTGCATCCCATTTCACTCAGTCACTGCACCCCAAGCCCGCTCGGGCACTGCATCCCTATTAACTCAGTCACTCCTTCCCAGTACCTCAGTCACTGCATCGCATTTCAGTCAGTCACTGCATCTCATTTCACACAGTCACTGCATCCCATTTCACTCAGCCACTGCATCCCATTTCACTCAGTGACTGCATCACAGTTCACACAGTGACTGAATCACAGTTCACTCAGTGACTGAATCACAGTACACTCAGTGAGTGCATCATATTTCACTCAGTGACAGAATCACCTTTCACTCAGTGAGTGAATCACATTTCACTGAGTCACTGCGTCCCATTTCACGCAGTCACTGCGTCCCATTTCACGCAGTCACTGCGTCCCATTTCACGCAGTCACTGCGTCCCATTTCACGCAGTCACTGCGTCCCATTTCACGCAGTCACTGCGTCCCATTTCACGCAGTCACTGCATCCCATTTCACGCAGTCACTGCATCCCATTTCACGCAGTCACTGCATCCCATTTCACGCAGTCACTGCATCCCATTGCACTGAGTCACTGCATCCCATTACACTCAGTCACTGCATCTCCCTCACCTCAGTCACCGCATCCCATTTCGATCAGTCACTGCATCCCATTTCCACCAGTTACTGCATCCCATTTCACTCAGCCACTGCATCCCATTTCACTAAGACAGTGCATCCCATTTCTCTCAGCCACTGTATCCCATTTCCCTCAGTCACTGTACTCCAAGCCGGATCGGGCACTGTATCCCAATTCACTCAGTCACTGCATCGCTTTTCACTCAGTCACTGCATCTCATTTCCGTCAGTTACTGCGTCCCATTTCACTCAGTGATGCGTCCAATTTCACTCAGTGGCTCCAACACATTTCACTCAGAGACTGCATCCCATTTCATTCAGTCACTGCATCCCATTTCACTCAGTCACTGCATCCCATTTCACTCAGTCACGGCATCACATTTCTCTCAGTCACTGCATCACATTTCTCTCAGTCACTGCATCACATTTCACTCAGTCACTGCATCACATTTCACACAGTCACTGCATCCCATTTCACTCAGTCACTGCATCTCCTTCACCATAGTCACTGCATCCCATTTTCATCTCTCACTGTTGCCCGTATCTCACAGACACTGCATTCAATTTCCCACACTCACTGCATCCCATTTCCCATCGTGACAGCATCTCCTTTCCCTCAGTCTCTGCATCGCATTTCACTCAGTGGTTGCAACCCATTTCCCTCAGTCACTGCATCCCATTTCACTCAGCCACTGCATCCTATTTGACTCAGTGACTGCATCACAGTTCACTCAGTGACGTAATCACATTTCACTCAGTGACGGAATCACATTTCACTGAGTCACTGCGTCCCATTTCACGCAGTCTCTGCATCCCTTTTCACTCAGTCACTGCATCCCATTTCACTCTGCCACGACATCACATTTCACGCAGTCACTGCATCCCATTTCCATCAGTCACTGCATCCCATCTCACACAGTCACTGCATCCCATTTCACGCAGTCACTGCATCCCATTTCACGCAGTCACTGCATCCCATTTCACGCAGTCACTGCATCCCATTTCACTCAGTCGCTGCATCCCCTTCACCACAGTCACTGCATCCCATTTCCATCAGTCACTGTTTTCGTATCTCACAGACAGTGCATTCTAAGCTTCTCATTTCACTCAGTCACTGCAGCTCATGTCGCTCTGTCACTGCATCCAATTTCCATCAGTCAGTGCATCTCATTTCACTCAGTCACTGCATCGCATTTCACTCAGTCACTCCTTCCCAGTACCTCAGTCACTGCATCCCATTTCCCTCAGTCACTGCATCACATTTCAATCAGGCACTGCATCTCATTTCACTCAGTCAGTGCACCTCATGTCACTCTGTCACCGCATCCAATTTCCATCAGTCACTGCATCCCATGTCACTCAGTGACGCATCCCATTTCACTCAGTGACAGCTTCCCAATTCACTCAGTGACTGCATCCCAATTCACTCAGTGACTGAATCACATTTCACTCAGTCACTGCATCGCATTTCACGCAGTCACTGCATCCCATTTCACTCAGTCACTGCATCCCATTTTACTCAGTCACTGCATCTCCTTCACCATAGTCACTGCATCCCATTTCCATCAGTCACTGTTTCCCTTATCTCACAGACGCTGCATTCAATTTCCCACACTCACTGCATCCCATTTCCCATCGTCACAGCATCTCCTTTCCCTCAGTCTCTGCATCTCATTTCAATCAGTGATTGCATCCTACTTACCAAAAATAGTGCATCCCATTTCAATCAGTCACTGCATCTCATTTCACTCAGTCACTGCATCCCATTTCCCTCAGTCACTGCATCCCATTTTCCTCAGTCACTGCATCCCATTTTCCTCAGTCACTGCATCGCACTTCCCTCTGTCAGTGCATCCCATTTCACTCAGTCACTGCAACCGATTTCACTCGTCACTGCCACCCATTTCGCTCAGTCACTGCATCCCATTTCCGTCAGTCACTGCATCCCATTTCCCTCAGTCGCAGCATTCCATTTCCCACAGACACTGCATTTCCTTTCCTTAAGTCACTGCATCCCATTTCACTCAGTCACTGCACCCCAAGCCCGCTCGGGCACTGCATCCCTATTAACTCAGTCACTCCTTCCCAGTACCTCAGTCACTGCATCGCATTTCAGTCAGTCACTGCATCTCATTTCACTCAGTCACTGCATCTCATTTCACTCAGCCACTGCATCCCATTTCACTCAGCCACTGCATCCCATTTCACTCAGCCACTGCATCCCATTTCACTCAGTGACGGCATCACAGTTCACACAGTGACTGAATTACAGTTCACTCAGTGACTGAATCACAGTACACTCAGTGAGTGCATCATATTTCACTCAGTGACGGAATCACCTTTCACTCAGTGAGTGAATCACATTTCACTGAGTCACTGCGTCCCATTTCACGCAGTCACTGCATCCCATTTCACGCAGTCACTGCATCCCATTTCACGCAGTCACTGCATCGCATTTCACGCAGTCACTGCATCCCATTTCACTCAGTCACTGCATCACATGTCACTCAGTCACTGCATCACATTTCAGTCAGTCACTGCATCCCAATTCACTCCATCACTGCATCTCCTTCACCACAGTCACAGCATCCCATTTCCATCAGTCACTGGTTCCCGTATCTCACAGACGCTGTATTCAATTTCCGACACACACTGTATCCCATTGCCCATAGACACAGTATCTCCTTTCCCACAGTCTCTGCATCTCATTTCAATCAGTGATTGCATCCTACTTCCCAAAAATAGTGCATCTCATTTCACTCGGGCACTGCATCCCATTTCCCTCGGTCACAGCATCCCACTTCCCTCAGTCACTGCATCCCATTTCACTCAGCCACTGCATCCCATTTCACTCAGCCACTGCATCCCATTTCACTCAGCCACTGCATCCCATTTCACTCAGCCACTGCATCCCATTTCACTCAGCCACTGCATCCCATTTCACTCAGTCACTGCATCCCATTTCACTCAGTCACTGCATCCCATTTCACTCAGTCACTGCATCCCATTTCACTCAGCCACTGCATCCTATTTCACTCAGTGACTGCATCACAGTTCACTCAGTGACTGAATCACAGTTCACTCAGTGACTGAATCACAGTACACTCAGTGAGTGCATCATATTTCACTCAGTGACGGAATCACCTTTCACTCAGTGAGTGAATCACATTTCACTGAGTCACTGCGTCCCATTTCACGCAGTCACTGCATCCCATTTCACGCAGTCACTGCATCCCATTGCACTCAGTCACTGCATCCCACTTTCCTCAGTCACTGCATCCCATTTCACTCAGTCACTGCATCCCATTTCACTCAGTCACTGCATCCCATTTCCGTCAGTCACTCCATCCCATTTCCCTCAGTCGCAGCATCCCATTTCCCACAGACACTGCATTTCCTTTCCTTAAACCACTGCATCCCATTTCACTCAGTCACTGTACCCCAAGCCCGCTCGGGCACTGCATCCCTCTTAACTCAGTCACTCCTTCCCAGTACCTCAGTCACTGCATCTCATTTCACTCAGTCACTGCATCTCATTTCACTCAGTCACTGCATCCCATTTCACTCAGTCACTGCATCCCATTTCACTCAGTCACTGCATCCCATTTCACTCAGCCACTGCATCCTATTTCACTCAGTGACTGCATCACAGTTCACTCAGTGACTGAATCACAGTTCACTCAGTGACTGAATCACAGTACACCCAGTGACTGAATCACAGTACACTCAGTGACTGAATCACAGTACACTCAGTGACTGAATCACTGTACACTCAGTGACTGAATCACTGTACACTCAGTGAGTGCATCATATTTCACTCAGTGACGGAATCACCCGTCACTCAGTGACTGAATCACATTTCACTGAGTCACTGCGTCCCATTTCACGCAGTCACTGCGTCCCATTTCACGCAGTCACTGCATCCCATTTCACGCAGTCACTGCATCCCATTTTACTCAGTCACTGCATCCCATTTCACTCAGTCACTCCATCACATTTCACTCAGTCACTCCATCACATTTCACTCAGTCACTGTATCCCATTTCACTCAGTCACTGCATCTCCTTCACCACAGTCACTGCATCACATTTCACTCAGTCTCTGCATCACATTTCACTCAGTCACTGCATCACATTTCACTCAGTCACTGCATCTCCTTCACCACAGTCACAGCATCCCATTTCCATCAGTCACTGTTTCCCGTATCTCACAGATGATGAGTTCAATTTTACCGACTCACTGCATCCCATTTCCCTGAGTCACTGCATCCCATTTCCCTCAGTCACTGCGTCACATTTCCTTCACACACTGCAGCTCATGTCACTCTGTCACTGCATCCAATTTCCATCAGTCACTGCATCCCGTTTCACCCAGTCACTGCATTCCATTGCACTCAGTGATGCATCCCATTTCAAGCAGTCACTGCATCCCATTTCATGCAGTCACTGCATCGCATTTCACGCAGTCACTGCATCCCAATTCCATCAGTCACTGCATCCCATGTTCGTGTGTCACTGCATCCCATGTCCTTGTGTCACTACATCCCATGTCCCTCAGTCACTGCATCCCATGTCCCTCAGTCACTGCATCCCATGTCCCTCAGTCACTGCATCCCATGTCCCTCAGTCACTGCATCCCATTTCACTCAGTCACTGCTTCTCATTTCACTCAGACACTGCATCTCATTTCACTCAGTCACTGCATCCCATTTCACTCTGCCACTTCATCCTATTTCACTCAGTGACTGCATCACAGTTCACTCAGTGACTGAATCACAGTTCACTCAGTGACTGAATCACAGTTCACTCAGTGACTGAATCACAGTTCACTCAGTGACTGAATCACAGTTCACTCAGTGACTGAATCACAGTACACTCAGTGAGTGCATCATATTTCACACAGTGACGGAATCACAATTCACTCAGTGACAGAATCACATTTCACTGAGTCACTGCGTCCCATTTCACGCAGTCACTGCATCCCATTTCACGCAGTCACTGCATCGCATTTCACGCAGTCACTGCATCACATTTCACGCAGTCACTGCATCACATTTCACGCAGTCACTGCATCACATTTCACGCAGTCACTGCATCGCATTTCACGCAGTCACTGCATCACATTTCACGCAGTCACTGCATCCCATTTCACTCATTCACTGCATCACATGTCACTCAGTCACTGCATCACATTTCAGTCAGTCACTGCATCCCAATTCACTCCATCACTGCATCTCCTTCACCACAGTCACAGCATCCCATTTCCATCAGTCACTGGTTCCCCTATCTCACAGACGCTGCATTCAATTTCCGACACTCACTGTATCCCATTTCCCATAGACACAGCATCTCCTTTCCCACAGTCTCTGCATCTCATTTCAATCAGTGATTGCATCCTACTTCCCAAAAATACTGCATCCCATTTCGCTCAGTCACTGCATCTCATTTCACTCGGGCACTGCATCCCATTTCCCTCAGTTCCTGCATCCCATTTCACTCAGTCACTGCATCCCACTTTCCTCAGTCACTGCATCCCATTTCACTCAGTCACTGCAACCCATTTCACTGAGTCACTGCAACCCATTTCACTCAGTCACTGCATCCCATTTCCCTCAGTCACTGCATCCAATTTCCGTCAGTCACTCCATCCCATTTCCCTCAGTCGCAGCATCCCATTTCCCACAGACACTGAATTTCCTTTCCTTAAACGACTGCATCCCATTTCACTCAGTCACTGCACCCCAAGCCCGCTCGGGCACTGCATCCCTATTAACTCAGCCACTCCTTCCCAGTACCTCAGTCACTGCATCGCATTTCACTCAGTCACTGCTTCTCATTTCACTCAGTCACTGCATCCCATTTCACTCTGCCACTTCATCCTATTTCACTCAGTGACTGCATCACAGTTCACTCAGTGACTGAATCACAGTTCACTCAGTGACTGAATCCCAGTTCACTCAGTGACTGCATCACAGTTCACTCAGTGACTGCATCACAGTTCACTCAGTGACTGAATCACAGTACACTCAGTGAGTGCATCATATTTCACACAGTGACGGAATCACAATTCACTCAGTGACAGAATCACATTTCACTGAGTCACTGCGTCCCATTTCACGCAGTCACTGCATCCCATTTCACGCAGTCACTGCATCGCATTTCACGCAGTCACTGCATCACATTTCACGCAGTCACTGCATCCCATTTCACTCATTCACTGCATCACATGTCACTCAGTCACTGCATCACATTTCAGTCAGTCACTGCATCCCAATTCACTCCATCACTGCATCTCCTTCACCACAGTCACAGCATCCCATTTCCATCAGTCACTGGTTCCCCTATCTCACAGACGCTGCATTCAATTTCCGACACTCACTGTATCCCATTTCCCATAGACACAGCATCTCCTTTCCCTCAGTCTCTGCATCTCATTTCAATCAGTGATTGCATCCTACTTCCCAAAAATACTGCATCCCATTTCGCTCAGTCACTGCATCTCATTTCACTCGGGCACTGCATCCCATTTCCCTCAGTCACAGCATCCCACTTCTCTCAGCCACTGTATCCCATTTCCCTCAGTCACTGCACTCCAAGCCGGCTCGGGCACTGTATCCCTATTAACTCAGTCACTGCATCCCATTTCACTCAGTCACTGCATCGCTTTTCACTCTGTCACTGCATCTCATTTCCATCAGTTACTGCATCATATTTCCATCAAACAATGCATCTCATTTCACTCAGTCACTGCATCCCATTTCACTCAGTCACTGCATCCCATTTCACTCAGTCACTGCAACCCATTTCACTCAGTCACTGCAACCCATTTCGCTCAGTCACTGCATCCCATTTCCGTCAGTCACTCCATCCCATTTCCCTCAGTCGCAGCATCCCATTTCCCTCAGTCGCAGCATCCCATTTCCCACAGGCACTGCATTTCCTTTCCTTAAGTCACTGCATCCCATTTCCCTCAAGTCACTGCATCCCATTTCCCTCAGTCACTGCATCTCATTTCACTTGGTCACTGCATCCCATTTCCCTCAGTCACTGCATCCCATTTCACTCAGTCACTGCATCACATTTTACTCATTCACTGCGTCCCATTTCACGCAGTCTCTGCATCCCTTTTCACTCAGTCACTGCATCCCATTTCACTCTGCCACGACATCACATTTCACGCAGTCACTGCATCCCATTTCCCTCAAGTCACTGCATCCCATCTCACACAGTCACTGTATCCCATTTCACGCAGTCACTGCATCCCATTTCACTCAGTCGCTGCATCCCCTTCACCACAGTCACTGCATCCCATTTCCATCAGTCACTGTTTTCGTATCTCACAGACTGTGCATTCTAAGCTTCTCATTTCACTCAGTCACTGCAGCTCATGTCGCTCTGTCACTGCATCCAATTTCCATCAGTCAGTGCATCTCATTTCACTCAGTCACTGCATCGCATTTCACTCAGTCACTCCTTCCCAGTACCTCAGTCACTGCATCCCATTTCCCTCAGTCACTGCATCACATTTCAATCAGGCACTGCATCTCATTTCACTCAGTCAGTGCACCTCATGTCACTCTGTCACTGCATCCAATTTCCATCAGTCACTGCATCCCATTTCACTCAGTGACGCATCCCATTTCACACAGTGACTGCATCCCAATTCACTCAGTGACTGAATCACATTTCACTGAGTCACTGCATCCCATTTCACTCAGTCACTGCATCCCATTTCACTCAGTCACTGCATCTCCTTCAACACAGTTACTGCATCCCATTTCCATCAGTCACTGTTTCCCGTATCTCACACACGATGCATTCAATTTCCCACACTCAGTGCATCCCATATCCCTCAGTCACTGCATCTCCTTCACCACAGTCACTGCATCGCACTTCCCGCAGTCACTGCATCACATTTCACGCAGTCACTGCGTTGTATTTTACTCAGTCACTGCATCCCATTTCACTCAATCACTGCATCTCCTTCACCATAGTCACTGCATCCCATTTCCATCAGTCAGTGTTTCCCTTATCTCACAGACGCTGTCTTCAATTTCCCACACTCACTGCATCCCATTTCCCATCGTCACAGCATCTCCTTTCCCTCAGTCTCTGCATCTCATTTCAATCAGTGATTGCATCCTACTTCCCAAAAATAGTGCATCCCATTTCGCTCAGTCACAGCATCTCATTTCACTCAGTCACTGCATCCCATTTCCCTCAGTCACTGCATCGCACTTCCCTCTGTCAGTGCATCCGATTTCACTCAGTCACTGCAACCCATTTCACTCAGTCACTGCATCCCATTTCACTCAGTCACTGCATCCCATTTCACTCAGCCACTGCATCCCATTTCACTCAGTGACTGCATCACAGTTCACACAGTGACTGAATCACAGTTCACTCAGTGACTGAATCACAGTACACTCAGTGAGTGCATCATATTTCACTCAGTGACAGAATCGCCTTTCACTCAGTAAGTGAATCACATTTCACTGAGTCACTGCGTCCCATTTCACGCAGTCACTGCGTCCCATTTCACGCAGTCACTGCGTCCCATTTCACGCAGTCACTGCGTCCCATTTCACGCAGTCACTGCGTCCCATTTCACGCAGTCACTGCGTCCCATTTCACGCAGTCACTGCATCCCATTTCACGCAGTCACTGCATCCCATTTCACGCAGTCACTGCATCCCATTTCACGCAGTCACTGCATCCCATTGCACTGAGTCACTGCATCCCATTTCACTCAGTCACTGCATCTCCCTCACCTCAGTCACCGCATCCCATTTCGATCAGTCACTGCATCCCATTTCCACCAGTTACTGCATCCCATTTCACTCAGCCACTGCATCCCATTTCACTAAGACAGTGCATCCCATTTCTCTCAGCCACTGTATCCCATTTCCCTCAGTCACTGTACTCCAAGCCGGATCGGGCACTGTATCCCAATTCACTCAGTCACTGCATCGCTTTTCACTCAGTCACTGCATCTCATTTCCGTCAGTTACTGCATCATATTTCCATCAAACAAGGCATCTCATTTCCCTCAGTCACTGCGTCCCATTTCACTCAGTGATGCGTCCAATTTCACTCAGTGGCTCCAACACATTTCACTCAGAGACTGCATCCCATTTCATTCAGTCACTGCATCCCATTTCACTCAGTCACTGCATCCCATTTCACTCAGTCACGGCATCACATTTCTCTCAGTCACTGCATCACATTTCTCTCAGTCACTGCATCACATTTCACTCAGTCACTGCATCACATTTCACACAGTCACTGCATCCCATTTCACTCAGTCACTGCATCTCCTTCACCATAGTCACTGCATCCCATTTTCATCTCTCACTGTTGCCCGTATCTCACAGACACTGCATTCAATTTCCCACACTCACTGCATCCCATTTCCCATCGTGACAGCATCTCCTTTCCCTCAGTCTCTGCATCGCATTTCACTCAGTGGTTGCAACCCATTTCCCTCAGTCACTGCATCCCATTTCACTCAGCCACTGCATCCTATTTGACTCAGTGACTGCATCACAGTTCACTCAGTGACGTAATCACATTTCACTCAGTGACGTAATCACATTTCACTCAGTGACGGAATCACATTTCACTGAGTCACTGCGTCCCATTTCACGCAGTCTCTGCATCCCTTTTCACTCAGTCACTGCATCCCATTTCACTCTGCCACGACATCACATTTCACGCAGTCACTGCATCCCATTTCCATCAGTCACTGCATCCCATCTCACACAGTCACTGCATCCCATTTCACGCAGTCACTGCATCCCATTTCACGCAGTCACTGCATCCCATTTCACTCAGTCGCTGCATCCCCTTCACCACAGTCACTGCATCCCATTTCCATCAGTCACTGTTTTCGTATCTCACAGACAGTGCATTCTAAGCTTCTCATTTCACTCAGTCACTGCAGCTCATGTCGCTCTGTCACTGCATCCAATTTCCATCAGTCAGTGCATCTCATTTCACTCAGTCACTGCATCGCATTTCACTCAGTCACTCCTTCCCAGTACCTCAGTCACTGCATCCCATTTCCCTCAGTCACTGCATCACATTTCAATCAGGCACTGCATCTCATTTCACTCAGTCAGTGCACCTCATGTCACTCTGTCACCGCATCCAATTTCCATCAGTCACTGCATCCCATGTCACTCAGTGACGCATCCCATTTCACTCAGTGACAGCTTCCCAATTCACTCAGTGACTGCATCCCAATTCACTCAGTGACTGAATCACATTTCACTCAGTCACTGCATCGCATTTCACGCAGTCACTGCATCCCATTTCACTCAGTCACTGCATCCCATTTTACTCAGTCACTGCATCTCCTTCACCATAGTCACTGCATCCCATTTCCATCAGTCACTGTTTCCCTTATCTCACAGACGCTGCATTCAATTTCCCACACTCACTGCATCCCATTTCCCATCGTCACAGCATCTCCTTTCCCTCAGTCTCTGCATCTCATTTCAATCAGTGATTGCATCCTACTTACCAAAAATAGTGCATCCCATTTCGCTCAGTCACTGCATCTCATTTCACTCAGTCACTGCATCCCATTTCCCTCAGTCACTGCATCCCATTTTCCTCAGTCACTGCATCCCATTTTCCTCAGTCACTGCATCGCACTTCCCTCTGTCAGTGCATCCCATTTCACTCAGTCACTGCAACCGATTTCACTCGTCACTGCCACCCATTTCGCTCAGTCACTGCATCCCATTTCCGTCAGTCACTGCATCCCATTTCCCTCAGTCGCAGCATTCCATTTCCCACAGACACTGCATTTCCTTTCCTTAAGTCACTGCATCCCATTTCACTCAGTCACTGCACCCCAAGCCCGCTCGGGCACTGCATCCCTATTAACTCAGTCACTCCTTCCCAGTACCTCAGTCACTGCATCGCATTTCAGTCAGTCACTGCATCTCATTTCACTCAGTCACTGCATCTCATTTCACTCAGCCACTGCATCCCATTTCACTCAGCCACTGCATCCCATTTCACTCAGCCACTGCATCCCATTTCACTCAGTGACGGCATCACAGTTCACTCAGTGACTGAATCACAGTTCACTCAGTGACTGAATCACAGTACACTCAGTGAGTGCATCATATTTCACTCAGTGACGGAATCACCTTTCACTCAGTGAGTGAATCACATTTCACTGAGTCACTGCATCCCATTTCACGCAGTCACTGCATCCCATTTCACGCAGTCACTGCATCCCATTGCACTCAGTCACTGCATCCCATTTCACTCAGTCACTGCATCACATTTCACTCAGTCACTGCATCACATTTCACTCAGTCACTGCATCCCAATTCACTCCATCACTGCATCTCCCTCACCTCAGTCACCGCATCCCATTTCGATCAGTCACTGCATCCCATTTCCACCAGTTACTGCATCCCATTTCACTCAGCCACTGCATCCCATTTCACTAAGACAGTGCATCCCATTTCTCTCAGCCACTGTATCCCATTTCCCTCAGTCACTGTACTCCAAGCCGGCTCGGGCACTGTATCCCTATTAACTCAGTCACTGCATCCCATTTCACTCAGTCACTGCATCGCTTTTCACTCTGTCACTGCATCTCATTTCCATCAGTTACTGCATCATATTTCCATCAAACAAGGCATCTCATTTCACTCAGTCACTGCATCGCATTTCACTCTGTCAGTGCTTCCCATTTCACTTAGTCACTGCATCCCATTTCACTCAGTCACTGCATCACATTTCACACAGTCACTGCATCACATTTCACACAGTCACTGTATCCCATTTCACTCAGTCACTGCATCTCCTTCACCATAGTCACTGCATCCCATTTTCATCTCTCACTGTTCCCCGTATCTCACAGACGCTGCATTCAATTTCCCACACTCACTGCATCCCATTTCCCATCGTCACAGCATCTCCTTTCCCTCAGTCTCTGCATCGCATTTCACTCCATGATTGCATCCCATTTCCCTCAGTCACTGCATCCCATTTCCGTCAGTCACTGCATCCCATTGCACTCAGGCACTATATCCCATTTCCCTCAGTCACTGCACCCCAAGCCCGCTCGGGCACTGCATCACTATTCACTCAGTCACTGCATCCCATGTCCCACAGTAATTGCATCACATTTCCATCAGTCACTACATCTCATTTCACTAATTCACTGCATCCCATTTCACGCAGTCACTGCATCCCATTTCCCTCAGTCACAGCATCTCATTTCACTCGGTCACTGCATCCCATTTCCCTCAGTCATTGCATCCCAATTCTCTCAGTCACTGCATCCCATGTCCGTGTGACAGTGCATCCCATGTCCGTGTGTCACTGCATCCCATGTCCCTCAGTCACTGCATCACATGTCCCTGAGTCACTGCATCCCATGTCCCTCAGTCACTGCATCCCATGTCCTTCAGTCACTGCATCCCATGTCCCTCAGTCACTGCATCCCATGTCCCTCAGTCACTGCATCCCATTTCACTCTGTCACTGCATCTCATTTCCGTCAGTTACTGCATCATATTTCCATCAGCAAGGCATCTCGTTTCACTGAGTCACTGCATCGCATTTCACTCAGTCAGTGCTTCCCATTTCACTCAGTCACTGCATCCCATTTCCCTCAGTCACTGCGTCCCATTTCACTCAGTGATGCGTCCAATTTCAGTCAGTGACTGCAACACATTTCGCTCAGAGACTGCATCCCATTTCCACCAGTTACTGCATCCCATTTCACTCAGCCACTGCATCCCATTTCACTAAGACAGTGCATTCCATTTCTCTCAGCCACTGTATCCCATTTCCCTCAGTCACAGTACTCCAAGCCGGCTCGGGCACTGCATCCCTATTAACTCAGTCACTCCTTCCCAGGACCTCAGTCACTGAATCCCATGTCCCACAGTAACTGCATCCAATTTCCATCAGTCACTGCATCTCATTTCACTCATTAACTGCATCCCATTTCAATCAGACACTGCATCCCATCTCACTCAGACACTGCATCCCATCTCACTCAGTCACTGCATCCCATTTCCCTCAGTCACTGCATCCCATTTCCATTCGTCACTGGTTCCCGTATCTCACAGGCGCTGCATTCAATTTCCGACACTCACTGTATCCCATTTCCCATAGACACAGCATCTCCCTTCCCTCAGACTCTGCATCTCACTTCAATCAGTGATTGCATCCTACTTCCCACAAATACTGCATCCGATTTCGCTCAGTCACTGCATCTCATTTCACTTGGTCACTGCAAGTCATTTCCCTCAGTCACTGCATCCCATTTCCCTCAGTCACTGCATCTCATTTCCGTCAGTTACTGCATCATATTTCCATCAAACAATGCATCTCATTTCACTCAGTCAGTGCATCCCATTTCCCTCAGTCAGTGCATCCCATTTCACTCAGTCACTGCATCCCATTTCACTCAGTCACTGCATCCCATTTCACTCAGTCACGGCAACCATTTCGCTCAGTCACTGCATCCCATTTCCGTCAGTCACTCCATCCCATTTCCCTCAGTCGCAGCATCCCATTTCCCACAGACACTGCATTTCCTTTCCTTAAGTCACTGCATCCCATTTCCCTCAGTCACTGCATCTCATTTCACTCGGTCACTGCATCCCATTTCCCTCAGTCACTGCATCCCATTTCCCTCAGTCACTGCATCCCATTTCCCTCAGTCACTGCATCCCATTTCCCTCAGTCACTGCATCACATTTTACTCAGTCACTGCATCCCATTTCACTCAGTCACTGGATCTCCTTCACCATAGTCACTGCATCCCATTTCCATCAGTCACAGTTTCCCGTATCTCACAGGCGCTGCATTCAATTTCCGACACTCACTGCATCCCATTTCCCAGAATCACAGCGACTCCTTTCCCTCAGTCACTGCATCTCATTTCACTCAGTCACTGCATCCCATTTCCCACAGTCACTGCATCCCATTTCCCTCAGTCAATGCATCCCATGTCCCTCAGTCAATGCATCCCATGTCCCTCAGTCACTGCATCCCATTTCACTCAGTCAGTGCGTCCCATTTCGCTCAGGCACTGTATCCCATTTCCGTCACTCACTGCACCCCGAGTCCGCTCGGGCATTGCACCCCGATGAACTCAGTCACTCCTTCCTGTTACCTCAGTCACTGAATCCCATTTCCCTCAGGTTCTGCATCACATTTCCATCAGATACTGCAGCTCATGTCACTCTGTCACTGCATCCCATTTCCCTCAGTCACTGCATCCCACTTAACTCAGTCACTGCATCCCATTTCACTCAGTCACTGCATCCCAATTCACTCCATCACTGCATCTCCCTCACCTCAGTCACCGCATCCCATTTCGATCAGTCACTGCATCCCATTTCCACCAGTTACTGCATCCCATTTCACTCAGCCACTGCATCCCATTTCACTAAGACAGTGCATCCCATTTCTCTCAGCCACTGTATCCCATTTCCCTCAGTCACTGTACTCCAAGCCGGCTCGGGCACTGTATCCCTATTAACTCAGTCACTGCATCCCATTTCACTCAGTCACTGCATCGCTTTTCACTCTGTCACTGCATCTCATTTCCATCAGTTACTGCATCATATTTCCATCAAACAAGGCATCTCATTTCACTCAGTCACTGCATCGCATTTCACTCTGTCAGTGCTTCCCATTTCACTTAGTCACTGCATCCCATTTCACTCAGTCACTGCATCACATTTCACACAGTCACTGCATCACATTTCACACAGTCACTGTATCCCATTTCACTCAGTCACTGCATCTCCTTCACCATAGTCACTGCATCCCATTTTCATCTCTCACTGTTCCCCGTATCTCACAGACGCTGCATTCAATTTCCCACACTCACTGCATCCCATTTCCCATCGTCACAGCATCTCCTTTCCCTCAGTCTCTGCATCGCATTTCACTCCATGATTGCATCCCATTTCCCTCAGTCACTGCATCCCATTTCCGTCAGTCACTGCATCCCATTGCACTCAGGCACTATATCCCATTTCCCTCAGTCACTGCACCCCAAGCCCGCTCGGGCACTGCATCACTATTCACTCAGTCACTGCATC
Organism: Stegostoma tigrinum; assembly: GCF_030684315.1. NCBI lineage: Eukaryota > Metazoa > Chordata > Chondrichthyes > Orectolobiformes > Stegostomatidae > Stegostoma > Stegostoma tigrinum. Next base: position 174,615 of record NW_026728106.1, read on the forward strand.
CCATGTCCCACAGTAATTGCATCACATTTCCATCAGTCACTACATCTCATTTCACTAATTCACTGCATCCCATTTCACGCAGTCACTGCATCCCATTTCCCTCAGTCACAGCATCTCATTTCACTCGGTCACTGCATCCCATTTCCCTCAGTCATTGCATCCCAATTCTCTCAGTCACTGCATCCCATGTCCGTGTGACAGTGCATCCCATGTCCGTGTGTCACTGCATCCCATGTCCCTCAGTCACTGCATCACATGTCCCTGAGTCACTGCATCCCATGTCCCTCAGTCACTGCATCCCATGTCCTTCAGTCACTGCATCCCATGTCCCTCAGTCACTGCATCCCATGTCCCTCAGTCACTGCATCCCATTTCACTCTGTCACTGCATCTCATTTCCGTCAGTTACTGCATCATATTTCCATCAGCAAGGCATCTCATTTCACTGAGTCACTGCATCGCATTTCACTCAGTCAGTGCTTCCCATTTCACTCAGTCACTGCATCCCATTTCCCTCAGTCACTGCGTCCCATTTCACTCAGTGATGCGTCCAATTTCAGTCAGTGACTGCAACACATTTCGCTCAGAGACTGCATCCCATTTCCACCAGTTACTGCATCCCATTTCACTCAGCCACTGCATCCCATTTCACTAAGACAGTGCATTCCATTTCTCTCAGCCACTGTATCCCATTTCCCTCAGTCACAGTACTCCAAGCCGGCTCGGGCACTGCATCCCTATTAACTCAGTCACTCCTTCCCAGGACCTCAGTCACTGAATCCCATGTCCCACAGTAGCTGCATCCAATTTCCATCAGTCACTGCATCTCATTTCACTCATTAACTGCATCCCATTTCAATCAGACACTGCATCCCATCTCACTCAGACACTGCATCCCATCTCACTCAGTCACTGCATCCCATTTCCCTCAGTCACTGCATCCCATTTCCCTCAGTCACTGTACTCCAAGCCGGCTCGGGCACTGTATCCCTATTAACTCAGTCACTGCATCCCATTTCACTCAGTCACTGCATCGCTTTTCACTCTGTCACTGCATCTCATTTCCATCAGTTACTGCATCATATTTCCATCAAACAAGGCATCTCATTTCACTCAGTCACTGCATCGCATTTCACTCTGTCAGTGCTTCCCATTTCACTTAGTCACTGCATCCCATTTCACTCAGTCACTGCATCACATTTCACACAGTCACTGCATCACATTTCACACAGTCACTGTATCCCATTTCACTCAGTCACTGCATCTCCTTCACCATAGTCACTGCATCCCATTTTCATCTCTCACTGTTCCCCGTATCTCACAGACGCTGCATTCAATTTCCCACACTCACTGCATCCCATTTCCCATCGTCACAGCATCTCCTTTCCCTCAGTCTCTGCATCGCATTTCACTCCATGATTGCATCCCATTTCCCTCAGTCACTGCATCCCATTTCCGTCAGTCACTGCATCCCATTGCACTCAGGCACTATATCCCATTTCCCTCAGTCACTGCACCCCAAGCCCGCTCGGGCACTGCATCACTATTCACTCAGTCACTGCATCCCATGTCCCACAGTAATTGCATCACATTTCCATCAGTCACTACATCTCATTTCACTAATTCACTGCATCCCATTTCACGCAGTCACTGCATCCCATTTCCCTCAGTCACAGCATCTCATTTCACTCGGTCACTGCATCCCATTTCCCTCAGTCATTGCATCCCAATTCTCTCAGTCACTGCATCCCATGTCCGTGTGACAGTGCATCCCATGTCCGTGTGTCACTGCATCCCATGTCCCTCAGTCACTGCATCACATGTCCCTGAGTCACTGCATCCCATGTCCCTCAGTCACTGCATCCCATGTCCTTCAGTCACTGCATCCCATGTCCCTCAGTCACTGCATCCCATGTCCCTCAGTCACTGCATCCCATTTCACTCTGTCACTGCATCTCATTTCCGTCAGTTACTGCATCATATTTCCATCAGCAAGGCATCTCATTTCACTGAGTCACTGCATCGCATTTCACTCAGTCAGTGCTTCCCATTTCACTCAGTCACTGCATCCCATTTCCCTCAGTCACTGCGTCCCATTTCACTCAGTGATGCGTCCAATTTCAGTCAGTGACTGCAACACATTTCGCTCAGAGACTGCATCCCATTTCCACCAGTTACTGCATCCCATTTCACTCAGCCACTGCATCCCATTTCACTAAGACAGTGCATTCCATTTCTCTCAGCCACTGTATCCCATTTCCCTCAGTCACAGTACTCCAAGCCGGCTCGGGCACTGCATCCCTATTAACTCAGTCACTCCTTCCCAGGACCTCAGTCACTGAATCCCATGTCCCACAGTAGCTGCATCCAATTTCCATCAGTCACTGCATCTCATTTCACTCATTAACTGCATCCCATTTCAATCAGACACTGCATCCCATCTCACTCAGACACTGCATCCCATCTCACTCAGTCACTGCATCCCATTTCCCTCAGTCACTGCATCCCATTTCCCTCAGTCACTGTACTCCAAGCCGGCTCGGGCACTGTATCCCTATTAACTCAGTCACTGCATCCCATTTCACTCAGTCACTGCATCGCTTTTCACTCTGTCACTGCATCTCATTTCCATCAGTTACTGCATCATATTTCCATCAAACAAGGCATCTCATTTCACTCAGTCACTGCATCGCATTTCACTCTGTCAGTGCTTCCCATTTCACTTAGTCACTGCATCCCATTTCACTCAGTCACTGCATCACATTTCACACAGTCACTGCATCACATTTCACACAGTCACTGTATCCCATTTCACTCAGTCACTGCATCTCCTTCACCATAGTCACTGCATCCCATTTTCATCTCTCACTGTTCCCCGTATCTCACAGACGCTGCATTCAATTTCCCACACTCACTGCATCCCATTTCCCATCGTCACAGCATCTCCTTTCCCTCAGTCTCTGCATCGCATTTCACTCCATGATTGCATCCCATTTCCCTCAGTCACTGCATCCCATTTCCGTCAGTCACTGCATCCCATTGCACTCAGGCACTATATCCCATTTCCCTCAGTCACTGCACCCCAAGCCCGCTCGGGCACTGCATCACTATTCACTCAGTCACTGCATCCCATGTCCCACAGTAATTGCATCACATTTCCATCAGTCACTACATCTCATTTCACTAATTCACTGCATCCCATTTCACGCAGTCACTGCATCCCATTTCCCTCAGTCACAGCATCTCATTTCACTCGGTCACTGCATCCCATTTCCCTCAGTCATTGCATCCCAATTCTCTCAGTCACTGCATCCCATGTCCGTGTGACAGTGCATCCCATGTCCGTGTGTCACTGCATCCCATGTCCCTCAGTCACTGCATCACATGTCCCTGAGTCACTGCATCCCATGTCCCTCAGTCACTGCATCCCATGTCCTTCAGTCACTGCATCCCATGTCCCTCAGTCACTGCATCCCATGTCCCTCAGTCACTGCATCCCATTTCACTCTGTCACTGCATCTCATTTCCGTCAGTTACTGCATCATATTTCCATCAGCAAGGCATCTCATTTCACTGAGTCACTGCATCGCATTTCACTCAGTCAGTGCTTCCCATTTCACTCAGTCACTGCATCCCATTTCCCTCAGTCACTGCGTCCCATTTCACTCAGTGATGCGTCCAATTTCAGTCAGTGACTGCAACACATTTCGCTCAGAGACTGCATCCCATTTCCACCAGTTACTGCATCCCATTTCACTCAGCCACTGCATCCCATTTCACTAAGACAGTGCATTCCATTTCTCTCAGCCACTGTATCCCATTTCCCTCAGTCACAGTACTCCAAGCCGGCTCGGGCACTGCATCCCTATTAACTCAGTCACTCCTTCCCAGGACCTCAGTCACTGAATCCCATGTCCCACAGTAACTGCATCCAATTTCCATCAGTCACTGCATCTCATTTCACTCATTAACTGCATCCCATTTCAATCAGACACTGCATCCCATCTCACTCAGACACTGCATCCCATCTCACTCAGTCACTGCATCCCATTTCCCTCAGTCACTGCATCTCATTTCACTCGGTCAGTGCATCCCATTTCACGCAGTCACTGCATCCCATTTCACTCAGTCACTGCATCCCCTTCACCACAGTCACTGCATCCCATTTCCATCAGTCACTGTTTCCCGTATCTCACAGACAGTGCATTCAATGCTTCTCATTTCACTCAGACACTGCAGCTCATGTCGCTCTGCCACTGCATCTAATTTCCATCAGTCAGTGCATCTCATTTCACTCAGTCAGTGCATCTCATTTCACTCAGTCAGTGCATCGCATTTAACTCAGTCACTCCTTCCCAGTACCTCAGTCACTGCATCACATTTCAATCAGACACTGCATCTCATTTCACTCAGTCAGTGCACCTCATGTCACTCTGTCACTGCATCCAATTTCCATCAGTCACTGCATCCCATTTCACTCAGTGATGCATCCCATTTCACTCAGTGACTGCATCCCAATTCACTCAGTGACTGAATCACATTTCACTCAGTCACTGCATCGCATTTCACGCAGTCACTGCATCTCCTTCAACTCAGTTACTGCATCCCATTTCCGTCAGTCACTGTTTCCCGTATCTCACAGACGCTGCATTCAATTTCACACACTCAGTGCATCCCATTTCCCATAATGACAGGATCTCCTTGCCCTCAGTGTCATCAACTCATTTCACTCAGTGATTGCTTCCTTCTTCCCACAAATACTGCACGCCATTTCCCTCAGTCACTGCATCCCATTTCCGTCAGTCACTGCATCTCATGTCACTCGGTCAGTGCATCTTATTTCCCTCAGTCACTACATCCGATTTCACTCAGTCACTGCATCCCATTTTGCTCAGTCACTGCATCCCATTTCCCTCAGTGATGCATCCCATTTCCCTCAGTCAATGTATCCCATTTGCATCAGTCACTGCATCCCATTTGCATCAGTCACTGCATCCCATTTGCATCAGTCACTGCATCCCATTTCACACAATCACTGCATCCCATTTCACTCAGACACTGCATCTCATTTCCTTCAGTCACTGCATCCCATTTCCCTCAGTCACTGCGTCCCATTTCCATCAGTCACTGCATCACATTTCCGTCAATCACTGCATCCCATGCCCGTCAGTCAAGGCATCCCATTTCCGTGTGTCACTGCATTCCAATTCACTCAGTCACTGCATCGCATTTCCCACAGTCACTGCATCCCATTTCCATCAGTCATTGCAACCCATTTTCCCTCAGTCACTGCATCCCATTTCACTCAGTCACTGCGTCCCATTTCCCTCAGTGACGCATCCCATTTCACTCAGCGACTCCATCCCATTTCACTCAGTGACTAAATCACATTTCACTCAGTCACTGCATCCGATTTCACTCAGTCACTGCATCCCATGTCAAGCAGTCACTGCATCACATTTCACTCAGTCACTGCATCCCATTTCACTCAGTCACTGCATCACATTTCCATCAGTCACTGTTTCCCGTATCTCACAGACGATGCATTCAATTTCCCACACTCACTGCATCCCATTTCCCATAGTCACAGAATCTCCTTTCCTTCAGTCTCTGCATCGCATTTCACTCCGTGATTGCATCCTCCTTGCTACAAATACTGCATCCCATGTCCCTCAGTCACTGCATCCCATTTCACTCAGTCACTGCATCGCATTTCCCTCAGTGACTGCATCCCATTTCCCTCAGTGACTGCATCCCATTTCCATCAGTCACTGCATCACATTTCCGTCAATCACTGAATCCCATTTCCGTCAGTCAAGGCATCCCATTTCCGTGTGTCACTGCATCCCAATTCACTCAGTCACTGCATCGCATTTCCCACAGTCACTGCATCCCATTTCCATCAGTCACTGTATCCCATTTCCATCAGTCATTGCAACCCATTTTCCCTCAGTCACTGCATCCCATTTCACACAAACAGTGCATCCCATTTTATTCAGTGACTGCATCACATTTCACTCAGTCACTGCATCCCATTTCACTCAGTCACTGCATCCCATTTCACTCAGTCACTGCATCCCATTTCCCTCAGTCACTGCATCTCATTTCCCACAGTCACTGCATCTCATTTCCCTCAGTCACTGCATCCCATTTCCATCAGTCACTGCATCACATTTCCGTCAATCACTGAATCCCATTTCCGTCAGTCAAGGCATCCCATTTCCGTGTGTCACTGCATCCCAATTCACTCAGTCACTGCATCGCATTTCCCACAGTCACTGCATCCCATTTCCATCAGTCACTGTATCCCATTTCCATCAGTCATTGCAACCCATTTTCCCTCAGTCACTGCATCCCATTTCACACAAACAGTGCATCCCATTTTATTCAGTGACTGCATCACATTTCACTCAGTCACTGCATCCCATTTCACTCAGTCACTGCATCCCATTTCACTCAGTCACTGCATCCCATTTCCCTCAGTCACTGCATCTCATTTCCCACAGTCACTGCATCTCATTTCCCTCAGTCACTGCATCCCATTTCCATCAGTCACTGCATCACATTTCCGTCAATCACTGAATCCCATTTCCGTCAGTCAAGGCATCCCATTTCCGTGTGTCACTGCATCCCAATTCACTCAGTCACTGCATCGCATTTCCCACAGTCACTGCATCCCATTTCCATCAGTCACTGTATCCCATTTCCATCAGTCATTGCAACCCATTTTCCCTCAGTCACTGCATCCCATTTCACACAAACAGTGCATCCCATTTTATTCAGTGACTGCATCACATTTCACTCAGTCACTGCATCCCATTTCACTCAGTCACTGCATCCCATTTCCCTCAGTCACTGCATCCCATTTCCCTCAGTCACTGCATCTCATTTCCCTCAGTCACTGCATCCCATTTCCCTCAGTCACTGCATCCCATTTGCATCCGTCACTGCATCACATTTCACGCAGTGACTGCATCACATTTCACGCAGTCACTGCATCCCATTTCACTCAATCACTGCATCCCATTTCACTCAGCCACTGCATCACATTTCACTCAGTGACTGAATCACATTTCACTCAGTCACTGCATCCCATTTCACGCAGTCACTGCATCCCATTTCACTCAACCACTGCATCTCATTTCCGTCAGTTACAGCATCATATTTCCATCAAACAAGGCATCTCATTTCACTCAGTCACTGCATCGCATTTCACTCAATCAGTACTTCCCATTTCACTTAGTCACTGCATCTCATTTCACTTAGTCACTGCATCCCATTTCCCTCAATCACTGCATCCCATTTCACTCAGAGACTGCATCCCATTTCACTCAGTCACTGCATCCCATTTCACTCAGTCACTGCATCCCATTTCACTCAGTCACTGCATCACATTTCACTCAGTCACTGCATCTCATTTCACTTCGTCACTGCATCCCATTTCCCTCAATCACTGCATCCCATTTCACTCAGTGATGCATCCCATTTCACTCAGTCAATGTATCCCATTTGCATCAGTCACTGCATCCCATTTCACTCAGTCACTGCATCACATTTCTCTCAGTCACTGCATCACATTTCACACAGTCACTGCATCACATTTCACACAGTCACTGCATCCCATTTCACTCAGTCAATGCATCTCGTTCACCATAGTCACTGCATTCCATTTCCATCGGTCACTGTTTCCCCTATCTCACAGGCGCTGCATTCAATTTCCCACACTCACTGCATCCCATTTCCCATAGTCACAGCATCTCCTTTCCCTCAGTCTCTGCATCGCATTTCACTCAGTCAATGCTTCCCATGTCCCTCAGTCACTGCATCTGATTTCACTCAGGCACTGTATCCCATTTCCCTCACTCACTGCACCCCAAGTCCGCTCAGGCATTGCATCCCCATGAACTCAGTCACTCCTTCCCAGTACCTCAGTCACTGCATCCCAATTCCCTCAGGTACTGCATCACATTTCCATCAGATACTGCAGCTAATGTCACTCTGTCACTGCTTCCCTTTTCCCTCAGTCACTGCATCCCATTTCACTCAGTCAGTGCGTCCCTTTTCGGTCAGGCACTGTATCCCATTTCCCTCAGTCACTGCACCCCATGCCCGCTCGGGCACTGATTCCCTATTAACTCAGAAACTCCTTCCAGTACCTCTGTCACTGCAGCTCATGTCCCTCAGTCACTGCATCCTATTTCCCTCAGTCACTGCATCCCATGTCCCTCAGTCACTGCATCCCATGTCCCTGAGTCACTGCATCCCATGTCCCTTAGTCACTGCATCCCATGTCGCTCAGTCACTGCATCCCATTTCACACAATCAGTGCATCCCATTTCACACAATCAGTGCATCTCATTTCCCTCAGTCACTGCATCCCATTTCCCTCAGTCACTGCAACCCATTTCCCTCAGTCAATGTATCCCATTTCCCTCAGTCACTGCATCCCATTTCCCTGAGTCACTGCATCCCATTTCCCTGAGTCACTGCTTCCCATTTCCCTCAGTCACTGCATCCCATTTCCCTCAGTCAGTGCATCCCATTTCCCTCAGTCACTGCATCCCATTTCACACAATCACTGCATCCCATTTCACTCAGACACTGCATCTCATTTCCCTCAGTCACTGCATCCCATTTCCCTCAGTTACTGCATCCCATTTTCATCAGTCACTGCATCACATTTCCATCAATCACTGCATCCCATTTCCTTCAGTCAAGGCATCCCATTTCCCTGTGTCACTGCATCCCAATTCACTCAGTCACTGCATCGCATTTCCCACAGTCAGTGCATCCCATTTTCATCAGTCACTATATCCCATTTCCATCAGTCATTGCAACCCATTTTCCCTCAGTCACTGCATCCCATTTCCCACAGTCACTGCACCCCATTTCCATCAGTCACTATATCCCATTTCCATCACTCATTGCAACCCATTTTCCCTCAGTCACTGCATCCCATTTCACTCAGTCACTGCATCCCATTTCCCTCAGTCACTGCATCTCATTTCCCTCAGTCACTGCATCTCATTTCACTCAGTCACTGCATCCCATTTCACTCAGTGATGCATCCCATTTCACTCAGTCACTGCATCCCATTACCCTCAGTCACTGCATCCCATTTCACTCAGTCACTGCATTCCATTTCACTCAGTCGCTGCATCCCTTTCACCACAGTCACTGCATCCCATTTCCATCAGTCACTGTTTCCCGTATCTCACAGACAGTGCATTCAATGCTTCTCATTTTACTCAGTTTCTGCAGCGCATGTCGCTCTGTCACTGCATCCAATTTCCATCAGTCAGTGCATCTCATATCACTCAGTCAGTGCATCGCATTTCACTCAGTCACTGCATCGCATTTCACTCAGTCACTCCTACACAGTACCTCAGTCACTGCATCCCATTTCCCTCAGTCACTGCATCACATTTCAATCAGACACTGCATATCATTTCACTCAGTCACTGCACCTCATGTCACTCTGTCACTGCATCCAATTTCCATCAGTCACTGCATCCCATTTCACTCAGTGATGCATCCCATTTCACTCAGTGACTGCATCCCAATTCACTCAGTGACTGCATCCTATTTCCCTCAGTCACTGCATCCCATTTCACACAATCACTGCATCCCATTTCACTTAGACAATGCATCTCATTTCCCTCAGTCACTGCATCCCATTTCCGTCAATCACTGAATCCCATTTCCGTCAGTCAAGGCATCCCATTTCCGTGTGTCACTGCATCCCATTTCCCTCAGTCACTGCATCACATTTCCATCAGTCACTGCATCACATTTCCGTCAATCACTGAATCCCATTTCCGTCAGTCAAGGCATCCCATTTCACACAAACAGTGCATCTCATTTCACTCAGACAATGCATCTCATTTCCCTCAGTCACTGCATCCCAATTCACTCAGTCACTGCATCGCATTTCCCAAAGTCACTGCATCCCATTTCCATCAGTCACTGTATCCCATTTCCATCACTCATTGCAACCCATTTTCCCTCAGTCACTGCATCCCATTTCACAAAAACAGTGCATCCCATTTTATTCAGTGACTGCATCACATTTCACTCAGTCACTGCATCCAATTCCCATCAGTCACTGCATCCCATTTCACTCAGTGACTGCATCCCAATTCACTCAGTGACTGAATCACATTTCACGCAGTCACTGCATCGCATTTCACGCAGTCACTGCATCGCATTTCACTCAGTCACTGCATCCCATTTCACTCAGTCACTGCATCCCATTTCACTCAGTCACTGCATCTCCTTCAACACAGTTACTGCATCCCATTTCCCTCAGTCACTGCATCCCATTTCCCTCAGTCACTGCATCTCATTTCCCTCAGTCACTGCATCTCATTTCTTTCAGTCACTGCAACCCATTTCCCTCAGTCAATGTATCCCATTTGCATCAGTCACTGCATCCCATTTCACACAATCACTCTATCCCATTTCACTCAGACACTGCGTCTCATTTCCTTCAGTCACTGCATCCCATTAACCTCAGTCACTGCGTCCCATTTCCATCAGTCACTGCATCACATTTCCGTCAATCACTGCATCCCATTCCCGTCAGTCAAGGCATCCCATTTCCGTGTGTCACTGCATTCCAATTCACTCAGTCACTGCATCACATTGCCCACAGTCACTGCATCCCATTTCCATCAGTCATTATATCCCATTTCCATCAGTCATTGCAACCCATTTTCCCTCAGTCACTGCATCCCATTTCACTCAGTCACTGCATCCCATTTCCCTCAGTGATGCATCCCATTTCACTCAGCGACTGCATCCCATTTCACTCAGTGACTAAATCACATTTCACTCAGTCACTGCATCCGATTTCACTCAGTCACTGCATCCCATTTCAAGCAGTCACTGCATCCCATTTCAAGCAGTCACTGCATCCCATTTCACTCAATCACTGCATCACATGTCCATCAGTCACTGTTTCCCGTATCTCACAGATGATGCATTCAGTTTCCCACACTCACTGCATCCCATTTCCCATAGTCACAGCATCTCCTTTCCCTCAGTCTCTGCATCGCATTTCACTCCGTGATTGCATCCTCCTTCCTACAAATACTGCATCCCATGTCCCTCAGTCACTGCATCCCATTTCCCTGAGTCACTGCATCCCATTTCCCTCAGTCACTGCATCCCATTTCACACAATCACTGCATCCCATTTCACTCAGTCACTGCATCCCATTTCACTCAGTCACTGCATCTCATTTCACTCAGTCACTGCATCCCATTTCCCTCAATCACTTCATCTCATTTCACTCAGGCACTGTATCCCATTTCCCTCACTCACTGCACCCCAAGTCCGCTCAGGCACTGCATCCCCATGAACTCAGTCACTCCTTCCCAGTACCTCAGTCACTGCATCCCATTTCCCTCAGGTACTGCATCACATTTCCATCAGTCACTATATCCCATTTCCATCACTCATTGCAACCCATTTTCCCTCAGTCACTGCATCCCATTTCCCACAGTCACTGCATCCCATTTCCATCAGTCACTATATCCCATTTCCATCACTCATTGCAACCCATTTTCCCTCAGTCACTGCATCCCATTTCACTCAGTCACTGCATCCCATTTCCCTCAGTCACTGCATCTCATTTCCCTCAGTCACTGCATCTCATTTCCCTCAGTCACTGCATCTCATTTCCCTCAGTCACTGCATCTCATTTCACTCAGTCACTGCATCCCATTTCACTCAGTCGCTGCATCCCCTTCACCACAGTCACTGCATCTCATTTCCATCAGTCACTGTTTCCCGTATCTCACAGACAGTGCATTCAATGCTTCTCATTTTACTCAGTCTCTGCAGCGCATGTCGCTCTGTCACTGCATCCAATTTCCATCAGTCAGTGCATCTCATATCACTCAGTCAGTGCATCTCATATCACTCAGTCAGTGCATCGCATTTCACTCAGTCAGTGCATCGCATTTCACTCAGTCACTGCATCGCATTTCACTCAGTCACTCCGACACAGTACCTCAGTCACTGCATCCCATTTCCCTCAGTCACTGCATCACATTTCAATCAGACACTGCATATCATTTCACTCAGTCACTGCACCTCATGTCACTCTGTCACTGCATCCAATTTCCATCAGTCACTGCATCCCATTTCACTCAGTGATGCATCCCATTTCCCACAGTCACTGCCTCCCATTTCCATCAGTCACTGCATCACATTTCCGTCAATCACTGCATCCCATTCCCGTCAGTCAAGGCATCCCATTTCCTTGTGTCACTGCATTCCAATTCACTCAGTCACTGCATCGCATTTCCCACAGTCACTGCATCCCATTTCCATCAGTCACTATATCCCATTTCCATCAGTCATTGCAACCCATTTTCCCTCAGTCACTGCATCCCATTTCCCTCAGTGATGCATCCCATTTCACTCAGCGACTGCATCCCATTTCACTCAGTGACGAAATCACATTTCACTCAGTCACTGCATCCCATTTCACTCAGTCACTGCATCCCATTTCAAGCAGTCACTGCATCCCATTTCACTCAATCACTGCATCACATTTCCATCAGTCACTGTTTCCCGTATCTCACAGATGATGCATTCAATTTCCCACACTCACTGCATCCCATTTCCCATAGTCACAGCATCTTCTTTCCCTCAGTCTCTGCATCGCATTTCACTCCGTGATTGCATCCTCCTTCCTACAAATACTGCATCCCATGTCCCTCAGTCACTGCATCCCATTTCCCTCAGTCACTGCATCGCATTTCACTCAGTCACTGCATCGCATTTCACTCAATCACTGCATCCCATTTCCCTCAGTCACTGCATCCCATTTCACACAATCACTGCATCCTATTTCACTCAGCCACTGCATCCTATTTCACTCAGTGACTGCATCACATTACCCTCAGTGACTGTATCACAGTTCACTCAGTGACTGAATCACAGTACACTCAGTGAGTGCATCATATTTCACTCAGTGACGGAATCACATTTCACTCAGTGACTGAATCACATTTCACTGAGTCACTGCGTCCCATTTCACGCAGCCACTGCATCCCATTTCACGCAGTCACTGCATCGCATTTCACGCAGTCACTGCATCGCATTTCACGCAGTCACTGCATCGCATTTCACGCAGTCACTGCATCCTATTTCACTCAGTCACTGCATCACATTTCACTCAGTCACTGCATCCCATTTCACTCAGTCACTGCATCACATTTCACTCAGTCACTGCATCCCATTCCACTCAGTCACTGCATCCCATTCCACTCAGTCACTGCATCCCATTCCACTCAGTCACTGCATACCATTTCACTCAGTCACTGCATACCATTTCACTCAGTCACTGCATACCATTCCACTCAGTCACTGCATACCATTTCACTCAGTCACTGCATCCCATTTCCCTCAATCACTTCATCTCATTTCACTCAGGCACTGTATCCCATTTCCCTCACTCACTGCACCCCAGGTCCGCTCAGGCACTGCATCCCCATGAACTCAGTCACTCCTTCCCAGTACCTCAGTCACTGCATCCCATTTCCCTCAGGTACTGCATCACATTTCCATCAGATACTGCAGCTCATGTCACTCTGTCACTGCATCCCTTTTCCCTCAGTCACTGCATCCCATTTCCCACAGTCACTGCATCCCATTTCCATCAGTCACTATATCCCATTTCCATCACTCATTGCAACCCATTTTCCCTCAGTCACTGCATCCCATTTCACTCAGTCACTGCATCCCATTTCCCTCAGTCACTGCATCCCATTTCACTCAGTCACTGCATCCCATTTCCCTCAGTCACTGCATCTCATTTCCCTCAGTCACTGCATCTCATTTCCCTCAGTCACTGCATCTCATTTCACTCAGTCACTGCATCCCATTTCACTCAGTCACTGCATCCCATTTCACTCAGTCACTGCATCCCATTTCACTCAGTCGCTGCATCCCCTTCACCACAGTCACTGCATCCCATTTCCATCAGTCACTGTTTCCCGTATCTCACAGACAGTGCATTCAATGCTTCTCATTTTACTCAGTCTCTGCAGCGCATGTCGCTCTGTCACTGCATCCAATTTCCATCAGTCAGTGCATCTCATATCACTCAGTCACTGCATCGCATTTCACTCAGTCACTCCGACACAGTACCTCGGTCACTGCATCCCATTTCCCTCAGTCACTGCATCACATTTCAATCAGACACTGCATATCATTTCACTCAGTCACTGCACCTCATGTCACTCTGTCACTGCATCCAATTTCCATCAGTCACTGCATCCCATTTCACTCAGTGATGCATCCCATTTCACTCAGTGACTGCATCCCAATTCACTCAGTGACTGCATCCCAATTCACTCAGTCACTGCATCCCATTTCCCTCAGTCACTGCATCCCATTTCCCTCAGTCACTGCATCTCCTTCAACACAGTTACTGCATCCCATTTTCCTCAGTCACTGCATCCCATTTCCCTCAGTCACTGCATCCCATTTCCCTCAGTCACTGCATCTCATTTCTTTCAGTCACTGCAACCCATTTCCCTCAGTCAATGTATCCCATTTGCATCAGTCACTGCATCCCATTTGCATCAGTCACTGCATCCCATTTCACACAATCACTGCATCCCATTTCACTCAGACACTGCATCTCATTTTCTTCAGTCACTGCATCCCATTTCCCTCAGTCACTGCGTCCCATTTCCATTAGTCACTGCATCAAATTTCCGTCAATCACTGCATCCCATTCCCGTCAGTCAAGGCATCCCATTTCCGTGTGTCATTGCATTCCAATTCACTCAGTCACTGCATCGCATTTCCCACAGTCACTGCATCCCATTTCCATCAGTCACTATATCCCATTTCCATCAGTCATTGCAACCCATTTTTCCTCAGTCACTGCATCCCATTTCACTCAGTCTCTGCATCCCATTTCCCTCAGTGATGCATCCCATTTCACTCAGCGACTGCATCCCATTTCACTCAGTGACTAAATCCCATTTCACCGAGTCACTGCATCCGATTTCACTCAGTCACTGCATCCCATTTCAAGCAGTCACTGCATCCCATTTCACTCAATCACTGCATCACATTTCCATCAGTCACTGTTTCCCGTATCTCACAGACGATGCATTCAATTTCCCACACTCACTGCATCCCATTTCCCATAGTCACAGCATCTCCTTTCCCTCAGTCTCTGCATCGCATTTCACTCCGTGATTGCAACCTCCTTCCTACAAATACTGCATCCCATGTCCCTCAGTCACTGCATCCCATTTCCCTCAGTCACTGCACCCCAAGCCCGCTCGGGCACTGCATCCCTATTAACTCAGTCACTCCTTCC
Organism: Stegostoma tigrinum; assembly: GCF_030684315.1. Taxonomy (NCBI): domain Eukaryota; kingdom Metazoa; phylum Chordata; class Chondrichthyes; order Orectolobiformes; family Stegostomatidae; genus Stegostoma; species Stegostoma tigrinum. Next base: position 189,966 of record NW_026728106.1, read on the forward strand.
CAGTACCTCCGTCACTGCATCCCATTTCACTCAGTCACTGCTTCCATTTCCATCAGTCACTGCATCCCATTTCACGCAGTCACTGCATCCCATTACCCTCAGTCTCAGCATCCCATTACCCACAGACACTGCATTTCATTTCCGTAAGTCACTGCATCGCATTTCACTCAGCCACTGCATCCCAGTTCACACAGTCACCGTATCCCAGTTCACACAGCCCCTACATCCCATTTCAAACAGTCACTGCATCTCATTTCACACATTCAATGCTTCACATTCCACTCAGTCACTGCTTCCCATTTCCCACAATCAGTGCATCTCCTTTCCTCAGTCACTCAATCCCATTTCACTCAGTTACTGCAGGCCATTTCTCTCAGTCACTGCATCCCATTACCATCTGTCACTACATCCCATTACCCTCAGTCACTGCATCACAGTACGCTCAGTCACAGCATCCCATTTCCCTCAGACACTGCATCCCATTTCCCTCAGACACTGCATCCCATTTCCATCAGTCACTGCATCCCATTTCCATCAGTCACTGCATCCCATTACCCTCAGTCACTGCATCCCATTTCACTCAGTCACTGCATCCCATTTCCCATAGTCACTGCATCTCCTTTCCTCAGTCAAAGTATCCCATCTCACTCAGTCACTGCATCCCATTTCCCACAGTCACTGCATCCCATTTCCAACAGTGACTGCATCCCATTGCCAACAGTCACTGCAATCCATTTCCAACAGTCACTGCATCCCATTTCCAAGAGTCAGTGCATCCCATTTCACTCAGCCACTGCATCCCATTTCCCACAGTCACTGCATCCCATTTCCAACAGTGACTGCATCCCATTGCCAACAGTCACTGCAATCCATTTCCAACAGTCACTGCATCCCATTTCCAAGAGTCAGTGCATCCCATTTCTCTCAGCCACTGTATCCCATTTCCCTCGGTCACTGTACTCCAAGCCCGCTCGGGCACTGCCTCCCCATTAACTCAGTCACTCCTTCCCAGGACCTCAGTCACTGCATCCCATGTCCCATAAAAGCTGCATCCCATTTCCATCAGGCACTGCAGGTCATGTCACTCTGTCACTGCATTCAATTTCCATCAGTCACTGCATCTCATTTCACTTATTAACTGCATCCCATTTCAATCAGACACTGCATCCCATTTCACTCAGTCACTGCATCCCATTCCACTCAGTCACTGCATCCCATTTCCCTAAGTCACTGCACCGCAAGCCCGCTCGGGCACGGCATCCCTATTAATTCAGTCACTCCTTCCCAGTACCTGAGTCACTGCATCACATTTCACTCAGCCACTGCATCCCAGTTAACACAGTCACCGCATCCCAGTTCACACAGCCACTGCATCCCATTTCAAACAGTCACTGCATCTCATTTCACTCATTCAATGCTTCACATTCCACTCAGTCACCGCTTCCCATTTCCCACAGTCACTGCATCTCCTTTCCTCAGTCACTGCATCCCATTTCACTCAGTCACTGCAGGCCATTTCCCTCAGTCACTGCATCCCATTACCATCAGTCACTACATCCCATTACCCTCAGTCACTGCATCACAGTACGCTCAGTCACAGCATCCCATTTCCCTCAGACACTGCATCCCATTTCCATCAGTCACTGCATACCATTTCCATCAGTCACTGCATCTCATTTCACTCAGTCACTGCATTCCATTTCCCTGAGTCACTGCATCCCATTTCCCTCAGTCACTGCATCCCACTTCCCTCAATCACTGCATCCCACTTCCCTCAGTCAGTGCATCCCATTTCACTCAGTCACTGCATCCCATTTCACTCAGTCACTGCAACCTATTTCACTCAGTCACTGCATCCCATTTCGTTCAGTCACTGCATCCCATTTCCGTCAGTCACTCCATCCCATTTCCCTCAGTCGCAGCATCCCATTTCCCACAGACACTGCATTTCCTTTCCTTAAGTCACTGCATCCCATTTCACTCAGTCACTGCACCCCAAGCCCGCTCGGGCACTGCATCCCTATTAATTCAGTCACTCCTTCCCAGTACCTCAGTCACTGCATCGCATTTCACTCAGTCACTGCATCCCTTTTCACTCAGTCACTGCATCCGTTTCCATCAGTCACTGCATCACTTTACCCTCAGTCGCAGCATCCCATTTCCCACAGACACTGCATTTCCTTTCCCTAAGTCTCAGCATCTCATTTCCACCAGTCACTGCATCCCATTTCACTCCCCACTGCAACCCATTTCACTCAGCCACTGCATCCCATTTCACTCAGCCACTGCATCCCAGTTCACATTGTCACCGCATCCCAGTTCACACAGTCACCACCTCCCAGTTCACACAGTCACCACATCCCAGTTCACACAGTCACCACATCCCAGTTCACACAGTCACCGCATCCCAGTTCCGTCAGTCACTGCATCCCATTTCCATCAGTCACTGTATCCGATTTCAATCAGTCACTGCGCGCATTTCACTCAGTCGCTGCATCCCATTCCACTCAGTCACTGCATCCCATTTCACTCAGTCAGTGCATCACATTTCACTCAGGCACTGTATCCCATTTCCCTAAGTCACTGCACCCCAAGCCCGCTCGGGCACTGCATCCCTATTAATTCAGTCACTCCTTCCCAGTACCCGAGTCACTGTATCGCATTTCACTCAGCCACTGCATCCCAGTTCACACAGTCACCGCATCCCAGTTCACACAGTCACCGCATCCCAGTTCACACAGCCACTGCATCCCATTTCAAACAGTTACTGCATCTCATTTCACTCATTCAATGCTTCACATTCCATACAGTCACCACTTCCCATTTCCCACAGTCACTGCATCTCCTTTCCTCAGTCACTGCATCCCATTACCATCAGTCACTACATCCCATTACCCTCAGTCACTGCATCACTGTACGCTCAGTCACAGCATCCCATTTCCCTCAGACACTGCATTCCATTACCCTCAGTCACTGCATCCCATTTCACTCAGTCACTGCATTCCATTTGCCATAGTCACTGCATCTCCTTTCCTCAGTCACAGTATCCCATTTCACTCAGTCACTGCATCCATTTCCCTCAGTCACTACATCCCATTACCCTGAGTCACAGTATGCCATTTCCCACAGTCACTGCATCTCCTTTCCCTTAGTCACTGCATCTCATTTTCACCAGTCACTGCATCCCATTTCACTCCCCACTGCATCCCATTTCACTCAGCCACTGCATCCCATTTCACTCAGCCACTGCATCCCAGTTCACATAGTCACCGCATCCCAGTTCACACAGTCACCACATCCCAGTTCACAAAGTCACCGCATACCAGTTCCGTCAGTCACTGCATCCCAGTTCCATCAGTCACTGTATCCGATTTCTATCAGTCACTGCGTGCATTTCACTCAGTCACTGCATCTCATTTCACTCATTCACTGCATCCCATTTCGCGCAGTCACTGCATCCCATTCCAGTCAGTCACTGCATCCCATTTCACTCAGTCAGTGCGTCACATTTCACTCAGGCACTGTATCCCATTTCCCTAAGTCACTGCACCCCAAGCCCGCTCGGGCACTGCATCCCTATTAACTCAGTCACTCCTTCCCAGTACATCCGTCACTGCATCCCATTTCACTCAGTCACTGCTTCCATTTCCATCAGTCACTGCATCCCATTACCCTCAGTCACTGCATCCCATTCCACTCAGTCACTGCATCACATTTCCCTCAGTCACTGCATCACATTTCCACCAGTCACTGCATCCCATTTTATTCCCCACTGGATCTCATTTCACGCAGTCACTGCATCGCATTTCACTCAGTCACAGCATCACATTCCACTCAGTCACTGCATCCCATTTCACTCAGTCAGTGCGTCACATTTCACTCAGGCACTGTATCCCATTTCCCTAAGTCACTGCACCCCAAGCCCGCTCGGGCCCTGCATCCCTATTAATTCAGTCACTCCTTCCCAGTACCCGAGTCACTGTATCGCATTTCACTCAGCCACTGCATCCCAGTTCACACAGTCACCGCATCCCAGTTCACACAGCCACTGCATCCCATTTCAAACAGTTACTGAATCTCATTTCACTCATTCAATGCTTCACATTCCATTCAGTCACCGCTTCCCATTTCCCACAGTCACTGCATCTCCTTTCCTCAGTCATTGCATCCCATTTCACTCAGTCACTGCAGGCCATTTCCCTCAGTCACTGCATCCCATTACCATCAGTCACTACATCCCATTACCCTCAGTCACTGCATCACTGTACGCTCAGTCACAGCATCCCATTTCCCTCAGACACTGCATCCCATTTCCATCAGTCACTGCATCCCATTACCCTCAGTCACTGCATCCCATTTCACTCAGTCACTGCATTCCATTTGCCATAGTCACTGCATCTCCTTTCCTCACTCACAGTATCCCATTTCACTCAGTCACTGCATCCATTTCCCTCAGTCACTACATCCCATTACCCTGAGTCACAGTATGCCATTTCCCACAGTCACTGCATCTCCTTTCCCTCAGTCACTGCATCCCATTTCCCACAGTCACTGCATCCCATTTCCAACAGTGACTGCATCCCATTGCCAACAGTCACTGCCATCCATTTCCAACAGTCACCGCATCCCATTTCCCACAGTCACTGCATCCCATTTCCAACAGTGACTGCATCCCATTGCCAAAAGTCACTGCAATCCATTTCCAAAAGTCACTGCATCCCATTTCCAAGAGTCAGTGTATCCCATTTCACTCAGCCACTGCATTCCATTTCCCTCAGTCACTGCATCCCAAATCACTCAATCACTGCAGGCCATTTCACTCATTGACTGCATCCCATTTCACTCATTGACTGCATCCCATTTCACTCTGACACTGCATCCCGTTTCCCTCAGTCACTCCATCCCATTACCGTCCGTCACTCCTTCCAATTACTGTCAGTCACCGCATCCCATTTCGATCAGTCACTGCATTCCATTTCCACCAGTTACTGCATCCCATTTCACTCAGCCTCTGCATCCCATTTCACTAAGACAGTGCATCCCATTTCTCTCAGCCACTGAATCCTATTTCCCTCAGTCACTGTACTCCAAGCCCGCTCGGGCACTGCATCCCTATTAACTCAGTCACTCCTTCCCAGGACCTCAGTCACTGCATCCCATGTCCCACAGTAACTGCATCCCATTTCCATCAGGCACTGCAGCTCACGTCACTCTGTCACTGCATTCAATTTCCATCAGTCACTGCATCTCATTTCACTCATTAACTGCATCCCGTTTCAATCAGACACTGCATCCCATTTCACTCAGACACTGCATCCCATCTCACTCAGACACTGCAACCCATCTCACTCAGTCACTGCATCCCATTTCCATCAGTCACTGGTTCCCGTATCTCATAGACGCTGCATTCAATTTCCGACACTCACTGTATCCCATTTCCCACTGCATCTCATTTCAATCAGTGATTGCATCCCACTTCCCACATATACTGCATCCCATTTCGCTCAGTCACTGCATCTCATTTCACTTGGTCACTGCATCCCATTTCCCTCAGTCACTGCTTCCCATTTCCCTCAGTCACTGCATCTCATTTCCGTCAAACAATGCATCTCATTTCACTCAGTCACTGCTTCCCATTTCACTCAGTCAGTGCATCGCATTTCACTCAGTCACAACATCGCATTTCACTCAGTCACTGCATCCCATTTCACTCAGTCACTGCATCCCAATTCCCGCAGTCACTGCAACCCATGTCCGTGTGTCACTGCATCTCATTTCACTCAGTCACTGCATCCCATTTCCATCAGTCACTGCATCCCATTTCCCTCAGTCACTGCATCCCATTTCACTCAGTCACTGCACCACATTTCACTCAGTCACTGCATCCCATTTCACTCAGTCACTGCATCCCATTTCACTCAGTCACTGCACCACATTTCACTCAGTCACTGCATCCCATTTCACTCAGTCACTGCATCCCATTTCACTCAGTCACTGCATCCCATTTCACTCAGTCACTGCACCACATTTCACTCAGTCACTGCATCACATTTTACTCAGTCACTGCATCCCATTTCACTCAGTCACTGGATCTCCTTCACCATAGTCACTGCATTCCATTTCCATCAGTCACTGTTTCCCGTATCTCACAGGCGCTGCATTCAATTTCCCACACTCACTGCATCCCATTTCCCAGAATCACAGAGTCTCCTTTCCCTCAGTCTCTGCATCGCATTTCTGTCAGTCAATGCATCCCATGTCCCTCAGTCACTGCCTCCCATGTCCCTCAGTCACTGCATCCCATGTCCCTCAGTCACTGCATTCCATTTCACTCAGTCAGTGCATCCCATTTCGCTCAGGCACTATATCCCATTTCCCTCACTCACTGCACCCCAAGTCCGCTAGGGCATTGCACCCCCATGAACTCAGTCACTCCTTCCCATTACCTCAGTCACTGACTCCCATTTCCCTCAGGTACTGCATCACATTTCCATCAGATACTGCAGCTCATGTCACTCTGTCACTGCATCCCATTTCACTCAGTCACTGCATCCCATTTCACTCAGTCACTGCATCTCCTTCGCCACTGTCACAGCATCCCATTTCAAGCAGTCACTGTATCACATTTCACTCAGTCACTGCATCGTATTTTACTCAGTCACTGCATCCCATTTCACTCAATGACTGCATCTCCTTCTCCACAGTCACTGCGTCCAATTTCCATCAGTCACTGTTTCCCGTATCTCACAGACGCTGCATTCAATTTCCCACACTCACTGCATCCCATTTCCCACAGTCACAGCATCTCCTTTCCCTCAGTCTCTGCATCGCATTTCACTCAGCCGATGCATCCCATGTCCCTCAGTCACTGCATCCCATGTCCCTCAGTCACTGCATCCCATGTCCCTCAGTCACCGCATCTCATTTCACTCAGTCACCGCATCCCATTTCACGCAGTCACTTCATCCCATTTCACTTAGTCACTGCATCCCATTTCCCTCAGTCACTGCATCCCATGTCCCTCAGTCACTGCATCCCATGTCCCTCAGTCACTGCATCTCATTTCACTCAGTCAAAGCATCCCATTTCCCTCATTCACTGTATCCCATTTCCATCAGTCACTGCATCCCATTTCACTCAGTCACTGCATCCTATTTCCGTGAGCCACTGCATCCCATTTCACTCAGTGACTGCATCACAGTTCACTCAGTGACTGAATCACAGTTGACTCAGTGACTGAATCACAGTACACTGAGTGAGTGCATCATATTTCACTCAGTGACGGAATCACATTTCACTCAGTGATTGAATCACATTTCACTGAGTCACTGCATCCCATTTCACGCAGCCACTGCATCGCATTTCACTCAGTCAAAGCATCCCATTTCCCTCATTCACTGTATCCCATTTCCCTCAGTTACTGCATTCCATTTCACGAGGTCAATGTATCTCATTTCACTGAGTCACTGCATCCCATTTCCATCAGTCACTGCATCCCATTTCACTCAGTCACTGCATCCTGTTTCCCTGAGCCACTGCATCCCATTTCACTCAGTGACTGAATCACAGTTGGCTCAGTGACTGAATCACAGTTGGCTCAGTGACTGAATCACAGTTGGCTCAGTGACTGAATCACAGTTGGCTCAGTGACTGAATCACAGTACACTGAGTGAGTGCATCATATTTCACTCAGTGACGGAACCACATTTCACTCAGTGAGTGAATCACATTTCACTGAGTCACTGCATCCCATTTCACGCAGCCACTGCATCGCATTTCACGCAGTCATTGCATCCCATTTCACTCAGTCACTGCATCCCATTTCACTCAGTCACTGCATCCATTTTCCCATCGACACAGCATCTCCTTTCCCACAGTCTCTGTATCTCATTTCAATCAGTGATTGCATCCTACTTCCCAAAAATCGTGCATCCCATTTCGCTCAGTCACTGCATCCCATGTCCCTCAGTCACTGCATCCCATGTCCCTCAGTCACTGCATCCCATGTCCCTCAGTCACTGCATCCCATTTCCCTCAGTCACTGCATCTCATTTCCGTCAGTTACTGCATCATATTTCCATCAAACAATGCATCTCATTTCACTCAGTCACTGCAGCTCACGTCACTCTGTCACTGCATCCAATTTCCATCAGTCCGTGCATCTCATTTCACTCATTCACTGCATCCCATTTCACTCAGTCACTGCATCCATTTCATTCAGTCACTGCATCCCATTACCCTCAGTCACAGCATCCCATTTCCCACAGACACTGCATTACCTTTCCCTTAGTCATTGCATCTCATTTCCACCAGTCACTGCATCTCATTTCACTCAGCCACTGCATCCCATTTCACTCAGCCACTGCATCCCATTTCACTCAGCCACTGCATCGCATTTCACTCAGTCACTGCAGCTCATGTCACTCAGTCACTGCAGCTCATGTCACTCAGTCACTGCATCCAATTTCCATCAGTCAGTGCATCTCATTTCACTCAGTGACAGCATCACAGTTCACTGAGTCACTGCATCACAGTTCACCCACTGACTGAATCACAGTTCACTCAGTGAGTGCATCACAGTTCACTCAGTGAGTGCATCACATTTCACTCAGTGACGGAATCACATTTCACTCAGTGACTGAATCACATTTCACTCAGTCACTGCGTCCCATTTCCCTCAGTCACTGCATCCCATTTCCCTCAGTCACTGCATCCCATTTCCCTCAGTCACTGCATCCCAGTTCCCTCGGTCATTGCATCCCATTCCACTCAGTCACTGCATCTCCTTCAACACAGTCAGTGCATCCCATTTCCATCAGTCACTGTTTCCCTGATCTCACAGACGCTGCATTCAATTTCCCACATTCACTGCATCCCTTTGCACATAGTCACAGCATCTCCTTGCCCTCAGTCTCAGCATCTCATTTCACTCAGTGATTGCATCCTTCTTCCCACAAATACTGCATCCCATTTCCCTCAGTCACTGCATCCCATTTCACTCGGTCAGTGCATCCCATTTCACTCAGTCACTGCATCACATTTCACTCATTCACTGCAGCTCATGTCACTCTGTCACTGCATCCAATTTCCATCGGTCACTGCATCCCATTGCACTCAGTGATGCATCCAATTTCAAGCAGTCACTGCATCACATTTCACTCAGTCACTGCATCCCATTTCACGCAGCCACTGCATCACATTTCACTCAGTCACTGCAACACATTTCACTCAGTCACTGCAACCCATCTACTCAATCACTGCATCTCCTTCACCACAGTCACTGCATCACATTTCCATCAGTCACTGTTTCCCGCATCTCACAGACGATGAATTCAATTTCCCTCAGTCACTGCATCCCATTTCCCTCAGTCACTGCATCCCATTTCCCTCAGTCACTGCATCCCATTTCCCTCAGTCACTGCAGCTCATGTCACTCTGTCACTGCATCCAATTTCCATCGGTCACTGCATCCCATTGCACTCAGTGATGCATCCAATTTCAAGCAGTCACTGCATCACATTTTACTCAGTCACTGCATCACATTTCACTCAGTCACTGCATCACATTTCACTCAGTCACTGCATCCCATTTACTCAATCACTGCATCTCCTTCACCACAGTCACTGCATCACATTTCCATCAGTCACTGTTTCCCGTATCTCACAGACGATGCATTCAATTTCCCACACTCACTGCATCCCATTTCCCTCAGTGACTGCATCCCATTTCCCTCAGTCTTTGCATCCCATTGCACTCAGTGATGCATCCCATTGCACTCAGTGACTGCATCGCATTTCACTCAGTCACTGCAACCCATTTCACGCAATCACTGCATCCCATTTCCCTCAGTCACTGCATCCCAATTCCCTCAGGTCACTGCATCCCATGTCCGTGTGTCACTGCATCCCATGTCCCTAAGTCACTGCATCCCACGTCCCTCAGTCACTGCATCCCATTTCACCCAGTCAGTGCGTCCCTTTTCGGTCAGGCACTGTATCCCATTTCCCTCAGTCACTGCACCCCAAGCCCGCTCGGGCACTGATTCCCTATTAACTCAGAAACTCCTTCCCAGTCCCTCTGTACCTGCAGTTCATGTCACTCTGTCATTGCATCCCATTTCCCTCAGTCACGGCATCCAATGTCCCTCAGTCACTGCATCCCACGTCCCTCCGTCACTGCATCCCATGTCCCTCAGTCACTGCATCCCATGTCCAACAGTCACTGCATCCCATTTCACTCAGTCACTGCATCCCATTTCACTCGGTCACTGCATCCCATTTCACTCAGTCACTGCATCTCATTTCACTCAGCCACTGCATCCCATTTCACTCAGTGACTGCATCACAGTACACTCAGTTACTGAATCACAGTACACTCAGTGAGTGCAACATATTTCACTCAGTGACGGAATCACATTTCACTCAGTCACTGCGTCCCATTTCACGCAGTCATTGGATCCCATTTCACGCAGTCACTGCATCGCATTTCACGCAGTCACTGCATCCCATTTCACGCAGTCACTGCATCCCATTTCACGCAGTCACTGCATCACATTTCACTCAGTCACTGCATCACAATTGACTCCATCACTGCAGCTCCTTCACCACAGTCACAGCATCCCATTTCCATCAGTCACTGGTTCCCATATCTCACAGACACTGCATTCAATTTCCGACACTCACTGTATCCCATTTCCCATAGACTCAGCGTCTCCTTTCCCACAGTCTCTGCATCTCATTTCAATCAGTGATTGCATTCTACTTCCCAAAAATACTGCATCCCATTTCGCTCAGTCACTGCATCTCATTTCACTCGGTCACTGCATCCCATTTCCCTCAGTCACTGCATCCCATTTCCCACATTCACTGCATCCCATTTCCCACATTCACTGCATCTCCTTTCCCTCAGTCAATGCGTCACATTCCAGTGAGTCACTGCCTCCCATTCCACAGTGTCACAGCATCACATTTCACTCAGTGACTGCAACCCATTACCCTCAGTCACTGCATCCCATTCATCTCAGTCTCTGAATCCCATTTCCCTCATTCACTGCATCCCATTTCCATCAGTCACTGCATCCCATTTATCTCAGTCACTGAATCCCATTTCCATCAGTCACTGCATCCCATTCCCCACAGTCACTGAATCCCATTTCCCTCATTCACTGCATCCCATTTCCATCAGTCACTGCATCCCATTTATCGCAGTCACTGCATCCCATTCCGCACAGTCACTGCATCCCATTCCCCACAGTCACTGCATCCCATTTATCGCAGTCACTGCATCCCATTCCGCACAGTCACTGCATCCCATTCCCCACAGACACGGCATCCCATTCACTTGAGTCGCTGCATCCCATTTCAAACAGACACTGCATCTCCTTTCCCTCAGTCACTGCATCCCTATTCACACAGTCACTGCATCCCAGTTCACACAGCCACTGCATCCCATTTCTCACAGCCACTGCATCCCATTTCACACAGCCACTGCATCCCATTTCACACAGCCACTGCATCCCATTTCACTCAATGCTTCACTTTACACTCAGTCAGGGCATCCCATTTCCATCTGTCACTGCGTCCCATTTCCTCAGTCACTGCATCTTCTTTCCACAGTCACGGCAATCCAATTTCACTCAGTCACTGCATCCCATTGCCCTCAGTCACTGCATCCCATTTCACTCAGTCACTGCATCCCATTACCTTCAGTCGCAGGATCCCATTTCCAACAGACACTGCATCCCATTTCCGTCAGTCACTGCATTCCATTTCCCTCAGTCACTGCATACCATTTCCATCAGTCACTGCATCCCAGTTCACTCAGTCTCGGCATCTCATTTCCCTCAGTCACTGCATTCCATTTCCCTCAGTCACTGCATACCATTTCCATCAGTCACTGCGTACCATTTCCATCAGTCACTGCATACCATTTCCATCAGTCACTGCATCCCAGTTCACTCAGTCACTGCATCTCCTTTCCGTCAGCCACTGCATCCCACTTCACTCAGTCACTGCATCCCATTTCACTCAGTCACTGCATCCCATGAACCTCAGTCGCAGGATCCCATTTCACACAGACACTGCATCCCATTTCCGTCAGTCACTGCATCCCATTGCCCTCAGTCACTTCATACCATTTCCCTCAGTCACTTCATACCATTTCACTCAGTCAATGTATCTCTTTTCACTCAGTCACTGCATCCCATTTCCATCAGTCACTGCATCCCATTTCCATCAGTCACTGCATCCCATTTCACTCAGTCACTGCACCCCAAGCCCCCTCGGGCACTGCATCCCTATTAACTCAGTCACTCCTTCCCAGTACCTCAGTCACTGCATCCCATGTACCACAGTAACTGCTTCACATTTCTATCTGGCACTGCAGCGCATGTCACTCTGTCAGTGCATCCAATTTCCATCAGTCACTGCATCTCATTTCACTCATTAACTGTATCCCATTTCACTCAGACACTGCATCCCATTTCCCACAGTCACTGCATCCCATCTCACTCAGTCACTGCATCTCCTTTCCCCAAGTCACGGCGTCTCATTTCCATCAGTCACTGCTTCCCATTTCACTCAGTCACTGCATCCCATTTCCCTCAGTCACGGCATTCCATTTCCCTCAGTCGCTGGATCCCATTTCTCTCAGTCACTGCATCCCGTTTCTCACTGATGCGGCATTCAATTTCCGTCAGACACTGCATCCCATTTCCATCAGTCACTGCATCTCCTTTCCATCAGTCACTGCGGCCCATTTCACTCAGTCACTGCGTCCCATTTCACACAGTCACTGCATCCCATTTCCCAGTCACTGCATCCCATTTCACTCAGTCACTGCATCCCATTACCCTCAGTCACGGCATCTCATTACCTTCAGTCGCAGGATCCCATTTCCAACAGACACTGCATTCCATTTCCATCAGTCACTGCCTCCCATTTCCCTCAGTCACTGCATACCATTTCCATCAGTCACTGCATCCCAGTTCACTCAGTCTCGGCATCTCATTTCCCTCAGTCACTGCATCCCATTTCCCTCAGTCACTGCATCCCATTTCCTCAGTCACTGAATCCCATTTCCTCAGTCACTGCCTCCCATTTCCTCAGTCACGGCATCTCCTTTCCACAGTCACGGCAATCCCATTTCACTCAGTCACTGCATCCCATTTCACAGAGTCACTGCATCTCCTTTCCATCAGTCACTGCGTCCCATTTCACTTCGTCACTGCGTCCCATTTACATCAATCACTGCATCCCATTTCCCAGTCACGGCATCCCATTTCTCTCAGTCACTGCATCCCATTGTCATCAGTCACTGCAACCCACCTCACTCAGTCACTGCATCCCATTTCACTCAGTCACTGCATCCCATTAACTTCAGTCACAGGATCCCATTTCAAACAGACACTGCATCCCATTTCCGTCAGTCACTGCATCCCATTACCCTCAGTCACTGCATACCATTTCCATCAGTCACTGCATCCCGTTCACTCAGTCGCGGCATCTCATTTCCCTCAGTCACTGCATCCCATTTCCGTCAGTCACTGCATCCCATTTCACTCAGTCACTGCATCCCATTTCACTCAGTCACTGCATCCCATTTCACTCAGTCACTGCAACACATTTCACTCACTGACTGCATCCCATTTCACTCACTGACTGCATCCCATTTCACTCAGTCAGTGCTTCCCATTTCACTCAATCACTGCATCTCCTTCACCACAGTCACTGCATCCCATTTCCAACAGTCATTGTTTCCCGTATCTCACAGACGCTGCATTCAATTTCCCACACTCACTGCATCCCATTTCCCACAGTCACAGCATCTCCTTTCCCTCAGTCTCTGCATCGCATTTCACTCAGCCGATGCATCCCATGTCCCTCAGTCACTGCATCCCATGTCCCTCAGTCACTGCATCCCATGTCCCTCAGTCACTGCATCCCATGTCCCTCAGTCACCGCATCCCATTTCCCTCAGTCACCGCATCTCATTTCACTCAGTCACCGCAACCCATTTCACGCAGTCACTGCATCCCATGTCCCTCAGTCACTGCATCCCACGTCCCTCATTCACTGCATCCCACGTCCCTCAGTCACTGCATCCCACGTCCCTCAGTCACTGCATCCCACGTCCCTCAGTCACTGCATCCCACGTCCCTCAGTCACTGCATCCCATTTCACTTAGTCACTGCATCCCATTTCCCTCAGTCACTGCATCCCATGTCCCTCAGTCACTGCATCCCATGTCCCTCAGTCACTGCATCTCATTTCACTCAGTCAAAGCATCCCATTTCCCTCATTCACTGTATCCCATTTCCCTCAGTTACTGCATTCCATTTCACTCAGTCAATGTATCTCATTTCACTGAGTCACTGCATCCCATTTCCATCAGTCACTGCATCCCATTTCACTCAGTCACTGCATCCTATTTCCCTGAGCCACTGCATCCCATTTCACTCAGTGACTGCATCACAGTTGACTCAGTGACTGAATCACAGTACACTGAGTGAGTGCATCATATTTCACTCAGTGACGGAATCACATTTCACTCAGTGACTGAATCACATTTCACTGAGTCACTGCATCCCATTTCACGCAGCCAATGCATCGCATTTCACGCAGTCATTGCATCCCATTTCACTCAGTCACTGCATCCATTTTCCCATCGTCACAGCATCTCCTTTCCCACAGTCTCTGTATCTCATTTCAATCAGTTATTGCATCCTACTTCCCAAAAATCGTGCATCCCATTTCACTCAGTGACTGCATCCCATTTCACTCAGTGACTGCATCCCATTTCACTCAGTGACTGCAACACATTTCACTCAGTGACTGCAACACATTTCACTCAGTGACTGCAACACATTTCACTCACTGACTGCATCCCATTTCACTCACTGACTGCATCCCATTTCACTCAGTGACTGAATCACATTTCACTCAGTCAGTGCTTCCCATTTCACTCAATCACTGCATCTCCTTCACCACAGTCACTGCATCCCATTTCCAACAGTCATTGTTTCCCGTATCTCACAGACGCTGCATTCAATTTCCCACACTCACTGCATCCCATTTCCCACAGTCACAGCATCTCCTTTCCCTCAGTCTCTGCATCGCATTTCACTCAGCCGATGCATCCCATGTCCCTCAGTCACTGCATCCCATGTCCCAGAGTCACTGCATCCCATTCCCTCAGTCACTGCATCCCATTTGCCTCAGTCACCGCATCTCATTTCACTCAGTCACCGCATCCCATTTCCCTCAGTCACTGCATCCCATGTCCCTCAGTCACTGCATCCCATGTCCTTCAGTCACTGCATCTCATTTCACTCAGTCAAAGCATCCCATTTCCCTCATTCACTGTATCCCATTTCCCTCAGTTACTGCATTCCATTTCACTCAGTCAATGTATCTCATTTCACTGAGTCACTGCATCCCATTTCCATCAGTCACTGCATCCCATTTCACTCAGTCACTGCATCCTATTTCCCTGAGCCACTGCATCCCATTTCACTCAGTGACTGCATCACAGTTCACTCAGTGACTGCATCACAGTTGACTCAGTGACTGCATCACAGTACACTGAGTGAGTGCATCATATTTCACTCAGTGACGGAATCACATTTCACTCAGTGACTGAATCACATTTCACTGAGTCACTGCATCCCATTTCACGCAGCCACTGCATCGCATTTCACGCAGTCATTGCATCCCATTTCAATCAGTCACTGCATCCATTTTCCCATCGTCACAGCATCTCCTTTCCCACAGTCTCTGTATCTCATTTCAATCAGTTATTGCATCCTACTTCCCAAAAATCGTGCATCCCATTTCGCTCAGTCACTGCATCCCATGTCCCTCAGTCACTGCATCCCATGTCCCTCAGTCACTGCATCCCATTTCACTCAGTCACTGCATCCCATTTCACAGAGTCACTGCATCTCCTTTCCATCAGTCACTGCGTCCCATTTCACTTCGTCACTGCGTCCCATTTCCATCAATCACTGCATCCCATTTCCCAGTCACGGCATCCCATTTCTCTCAGTCACTGCATCCCATTGTCCTCAGTCACTGCAACCCACCTCACTCAGTCACTGCATGCCACCTCACTCAGTCACTGCATCCCACCTCACTCAGTCACTGCATCCCACCTCACTCAGTCACTGCATCCCATTAACTTCAGTCACTGCATCCCATTAACTTCAGTCACAGGATCCCATTTCAAACAGACACTGCATCCCATTTCCGTCAGTCACTGCATCCCATTACCCTCAGTCACTGCATACCATTTCCATCAGTCACTGCATCCCGTTCACTCAGTCGCGGCATCTCATTTCCCTCAGTCACTGCATCCCATTTCCCTCAGTCACTGCATCCCATTTCCCTCAGTCACTGCATCCCATTTCACTCAGTCACTGCATCCCATTTCACTCAGTCACTGCATCCCATTTCACTCAGTCACTGCATCCCATTTCACTCAGTCACTGCAACACATTTCACTCACTGACTGCATCCCATTTCACTCAGTGACTGAATCACATTTCACTCAGACAGTGCTTCCCATTTCAGTCAATCACTGCATCTCCTTCACCACAGTCACTGCATCCCATTTCCAACAGTCATTGTTTCCCGTATCTCACAGACGCTGCATTCAATTTCCCACACTCACTGCATCCCATTTCCCACAGTCACAGCATCTCCTTTCCCTCAGTCTCTGCATCGCATTTCACTCAGCCGATGCATCCCATGTCCCTCAGTCACTGCATCCCATGTCCCTCAGTCACTGCATCCCATGTCCCTCAGTCACCGCATCCCATTTCCCTCAGTCACCGCATCTCATTTCACTCAGTCACCGCAACCCATTTCACGCAGTCACTGCATCCCATGTCCCTCAGTCACTGCATCCCACGTCCCTCATTCACTGCATCCCATGTCCCTCAGTCACTGCATCCCATGTCCCTCAGTCACTGCATCTCATTTCACTCAGTCAAAGCATCCCATTTCCCTCATTCACTGTATCCCATTTCCCTCAGTTACTGCATTCCATTTCACTCAGTCAATGTATCTCATTTCACTGAGTCACTGCATCCCATTTCCATCAGTCACTGCATCCCATTTCACTCAGTCACTGCATCCTATTTCCCTGAGCCACTGCATCCCATTTCACTCACTGACTGCATCACAGTTGACTCAGTGACTGAATCACAGTACACTGAGTGAGTGCATCATATTTCACTCAGTGACGGAATCACATTTCACTCAGTGACTGAATCACATTTCACTGAGTCACTGCATCCCATTTCACGCAGCCACTGCATCGCATTTCACGCAGTCATTGCATCCCATTTCACTCAGTCACTGCATCCATTTTCCCATCGTCACAGCATCTCCTTTCCCACATTCTCTGTATCTCATTTCAATCAGTTATTGCATCCTACTTCCCAAAAATCGTGCATCCCATTTCGCTCAGTCACTGCATCCCATGTCCCTCAGTCACTGCATCCCATTTCACTCAGTCACTGCATCCCATTTCACTCAGTCACTGCATCTCCTTTCCATCAGTCACTGCGTCCCATTTCACTTCGTCACTGCGTCCCATTTCCATCAATCACTGCATCCCATTTCCCAGTCACGGCATCCCATTTCTCTCAGTCACTGCATCCCATTGTCCTCAGTCACTGCAACCCACCTCACTCAGTCACTGCATGCCACCTCACTCAGTCACTGCATCCCACCTCACTCAGTCACTGCATCCCACCTCACTCAGTCACTGCATCCCACCTCACTCAGTCACTGCATCCCATTAACTTCAGTCACTGCATCCCATTAACTTCAGTCACAGGATCCCATTTCAAACAGACACTGCATCCCATTTCCGTCAGTCACTGCATCCCATTTCCCTCAGTCACTGCATACCATTTCCATCAGTCACTGCATCCCGTTCACTCAGTCGCGGCATCTCAGTTCCCTCAGTCACTGCATCCCATTTCACTCAGTGACTGCATCCCATTTCCCTCAGTCACTGCATCCCATTTCACTCAGTGACTGCATCCCATTTCACTCAGTGACTGCATCCCATTTCACTCAGTGACTGCAACACATTTCACTCAGTGACTGCAACACATTTCACTCAGTGACTGCAACACATTTCACTCACTGACTGCATCCCATTTCACTCACTGACTGCATCCCATTTCACTCACTGACTGCATCCCATTTCACTCACTGACTGCATCCCATTTCACTCAGTGACTGAATCACATTTCACTCAGTCAGTGCTTCCCATTTCACTCAATCACTGCATCTCCTTCACCACAGTCACTGCATCCCATTTCCAACAGTCATTGTTTCCCGTATCTCACAGACGCTGCATTCAATTTCCCACACTCACTGCATCCCATTTCCCACAGTCACAGCATCCCATGTCCCTCAGTCACTGCATCCCATGTCCCTCAGTCACTGCATCTCATTTCACTCAGTCAAAGCATCCCATTTCCCTCATTCACTGTATCCCATTTCCCTCAGTTACTGCATTCCATTTCACTCAGTCAATGTATCTCATTTCACTGAGTCACTGCATCCTATTTCCCTGAGCCACTGCATCCCATTTCACTCAGTGACTGCATCACAGTTGACTCAGTGAGTGAATCACAGTACACTGAGTGAGTGCATCATATTTCACTCAGTGACGGAATCACATTTCACTCAGTGACTGAATCACATTTCACTGAGTCACTGCATCCCATTTCACGCAGCCACTGCATCGCATTTCACTCAGCCACTGCATCGCATTTCACTCAGCCACTGCATCGCATTTCACTCAGCCACTGCATCGCATTTCACTCAGCCACTGCATCGCATTTCACTCAGCCACTGCATCCATTTTCCCATCGTCACAGCATCTCCTTTCCCACAGTCTCTGTATCTCATTTCAATCAGTTATTGCATCCTACTTCCCAAAAATCGTGCATCCCATTTCGCTCAGTCACTGCATCCCATGTCCCTCAGTCACTGCATCCCATGTCCCTCAGTCACTGCATCTCATTTCCGTCAGTTACTGCATATTTCCATCAAACAATGCATCTCATTTCACTCAGTCACTGCAGATCACGTCACTCTGTCACTGCATCCAATTTCCATCAGTCACTGCATCCCATTTCACTCAGTCACTGCATCCATTTCCATCAGTCACTGCATCTCATTACCCTCAGTCACTGCATCCCATTACCCTCAGTCGCAGCATCTCGTTTCCCACAGACACTGCATCCCATTTCACGCCCCACTGCATCCCATTTGACTCAGCCACTGCATCCCATTTCACTCAGCCACTGCATCCCATTTCACTCAGCCACTGCATCGCATTTCACTCAGCCACTGCATCGCATTTCACTCAGCCACTGCATCGCATTTCACTCAGCCACTGCATCGCATTTCACTCAGCCACTGCATCGCATGTCACTCTGTCACTGCATCCAATTTCCATCAGTCAGTGCATCTCATTTCACTCAGTGACAGCATCACAGTTCACTGAGTCACTGCATCACAGTTCACCCACTGACTGAATCACAGTTCACTCAGTGAGTGCATCACATTTCACTCAGTGACTGAATCACATTTCACTCAGTCACTGCGTCCCATTTCCCTCAGTCACTGCGTCCCATTTCCCTCAGTCACTGCGTCCCATTTCCCTCAGTCACTGCATCCCAGTTCCCTCGGTCATTGCATCCCATTCCACTCAGTCACTGCATCTCCTTCAACACAGTCAGTGAATCCCATTTCCATCAGTCACTGTTTCCCTGATCTCACAGACGCTGCATTCAATTTCCCACATTCACTGCATCCCTTTGCACATAGTCACAGCATCTCCTTGCCCTCAGTCTCAGCATCTCCTTTCACTCAGTGATTGCATCCTTCTTCCCACAAATACTGCATCCCATTTACCTCAGTCACTGCATCCCATTTCACTCGGTCAGTTCATCCCATTTCACTCAGTCACTGCATCACATTTCACTCATTCACTGCAGCTCATGTCACTCTGTCACTGCATCCCATTGCACTCAGTGATGCATCCAATTTCAAGCAGTCACTGCATCACATTTCACTCAGTCACTGCATCCCATTTCACGCAGCCACTGCATCACATTTCACTCAGTCACTTCATCACATTTCACTCAGTCACTGCAACCCATCTACTCAATCACTGCATCTCCTTCACCACAGTCACTGCATCACATTTCCATCAGTCACTGTTTCCCGCATCTCACAGACGATGAATTCAATTTCCCTCAGTCACTGCATCCCATTTCCCTCAGTCACTGCATCCCATTTCCCTCAGTCACTGCATCCCATTTCCCTCAGTCACTGCATCACATTTCCATCAGACACTGCAGCTCATGTCACTCTGTCACTGCATCCAATTTCCATCGGTCACTGCATCCCATTGCACTCAGTGATGCATCCAATTTCAAGCAGTCACTGCATCACATTTCACTCAGTCACTGCATCACATTTCACTCAGTCACTGCATCCCATTTCACTCAGTCACTGCATCACATTTCACTCAGTCACTGCATCACATTTCACTCAGTCACTGCATCACATTTCACTCAGTCACTGCATCACATTTCACTCAGTCACTGCATCCCATTTACTCAATCACTGCATCTCCTTTCACCACAGTCACTGCATCACATTTCCATCAGTCACTGTTTCCCGTATCTCACAGACGATGAATTCATTTTCCCAGACTCACTGCATCCCATTTGCCTCAGTCACTGCATCCCATTTCCCTCAGTCACTGCATCACATTTCCTTCAGACACTGCAGCTCATGTCACTCTGTCACTGCATCCAATTTCCATCAGTGACTGCATCCCGTTTCACCCAGTCACTGCATTCCATTGCACTCAGTGATGCATCCCATTTCAAGCAGTCACTGCATCACATTGCACTCAGTGACTGCATTGCATTTCACGCAGTCACTGCATCCCAATTCCATCAGTCACTGCATCCCATGTCCGTGTGTCACTGCATCCCATGTCCGTGTGTCACTGCATCCCATGTCTGTGTGTCACTGCGTCCCATGTCCCTCAGTCACTGCATCGCATTTCACTCAGTCACTGCATCCCATTTCACGCAGTCACTGCATCCCAATTCGATCAGTCATTGCATCCCATGTCCGTGTGTCACTGCATCCCATGTCCCTCAGTCACTGCATCCGAAGTCCCTCAGTCACTGCATCCCATTTCACTCAGTCACTGCTTCTCATTTCACTCAGTCACTGCTTCTCATTTCACTCAGTCACTGCATCCCATTTCACTCTGCCACTTCATCCTATTTCACTCAGTGACTGAATCACAGTTCACTCAGTGACTGAATCACAGTACACTCAGTGAGTGCATCATATTTCACACAGTGACGGAATCACAATTCACTCAGTGACAGAATCACATTTCACTGAGTCACTGCGTCCCATTACACGCAGTCACTGCGTCCCATTTCACGCAGTCACTGCGTCCCATTTCACGCAGTCACTGCATCCCATTTCACGCAGTCACTGCATCGCATTTCACGCAGTCACTGCATCGCATTTCACGCAGTCACTGCATCACATTTCACGCAGTCACTGCATCGCATTTCACGCAGTCACTGCATCGCATTTCACGCAGTCACTGCATCCCATTTCACTCAGTCACTGCATCCCATTTCACTCAGTCACTGCATCACATGTCACTCAGTCACTGCATCACATTTCAGTCAGTCACCGCATCCCAATTCACTCCATCACTGCATCTCCTTCACCACAGTCACTGCATCAAAATTCTTTCAGTCACTGTTTCCCGTATCTCACAGACGATGAATTCAATTTCCCACACTCACTGCATCCCATTTCCATCAGTCACTGCATCCCATTTCCCTCAGTCACTGCATCACATTTCCATCAGACACTGCATCACATTTCCATCAGACACTGCATCACATTTCCATCAGACACTGCAGCTCATGTCACTCTGTCACTGCATCCAATTTCCATCATTCACTGCATCACATTTCACTCAGTCACTGCATCACATTGCACTCAGTGACTGCATCGCATTTCACTCAGTCACTGCATCGCATTTCACGCAGTCACTGCAACCCATTTCACGCAGTCACTGCATAATAATTCCCTCAGTCACTGCATCCCATGTCCGTGTGTCACTGCATCCCATGTCCGTGTGTCACTGCATCACATGTCCCTCAGTCACTGCATCCAATGTCCCTCAGTCACTGCATCACATTTCACTCAGTCAGTGCGTCCCTTTTCAGTCAGGCACTGTATCCCATTTCCCTCAGTCACTGCACCCCATGCCCGCTCGGGCACTGATTCCCTATTAACTCAGAAACTCCTTCCCAGTACCTCTGTCACTGCAGCTCATGTCACTCAGTCACTGCATCCCATTTCCCTCAGTCACTGTATCCCATTTCACCCAGTCACTGCATCCCATGTCCGTGTGTCACTGCATTCCATGTCCCTCAGTCACTGCATCCCATGTCCCTAAGTCACAGCATCCCATGTCCCTAAGTCACAGCATCCCATGTCCCTACGTCACAGCATCCCATGTCCCTCAGTCACTGCATCCCATTTCACTCAGCCACTGCATCCTATTTGACTCAGTGACTGCATCACAGTTCACTCAGTGACATAATCACATTTCACTCAGTGACGGAATCACATTTCACTGAGTCACTGCATCCCATTTCACGCAGTCACTGCATCCCATTTCACGCAGTCACTGCATCCCATTTCCGTCAGTCACTGCATCCCATTTCCCTCAGTCACTCCTTCCCAGTATCTCAGTCACTGCCTCCTATTTCCCTCAATTACTGCATCACATTGCACTCAGGCACTGTATCCCATTTCCCTCAGTCACTGCACCCCAAGCCCGCTCGGGCACTGCATCACTATTCACTCAGTCACTGCATCCCATGTCCCACAGTAACTGCATCACATTTCCATCAGTCACTACATCTCATTTCACTAAATCACTACATCTCATTTCACTAATTCACTGCATCCCATTTCACGCAGTCACTGCATCCCATTTCCCTCAGTCACAGCATCTCATTTCACTCGGTCACTGCATCCCATTTCCCTCAGTCACTGCATCCCAATTCTCTCAGTCACTGCATCCCATGTCCGTGTGACAGTGCATCCCATGTCCGTGTGTCACTGCATCCCATTTCCCTCAGTCACTGCATCCCATGTCCCTCAGTCACTGCATCCCATGTCCCTCAGTCACTGCATCCCATGTCCCTCAGTCACTGCATCCCATTTCACTCTGTCACTGCATCTCATTTCCGTCAGTTACTGCATCATATTTCCATCAAACAAGGCATCTCATTTCACTGAGTCACTGCATCGCATATCACTCAGTCAGTGCTTCCCATTTCACTCAGTCACTGCATCCCATTTCCCTCAGTCACTGCGTCCCATTTCACTCAGTGATGCGTCCAATTTCAGTCAGTGACTGCAACACATTTGGCTCAGAGACTGCATCCCATTTCACTCAGTGACTGCAACACATTTCGCTCAGAGGCTGCATCCCATTTCACTCAGACTGCATCCCATTTCACTCAGAGACTGCATCCCATTTCACTCAGAGACTGCATCCCATTTCACTCAGTCACTGCATCCCATGTCCCTCAGTCACTGCATCCCATTTTACTGAATCACTGCATCCCATTTCACGCAGTCACTGCATCACATTTCACTCAGTCACTGCATTGTATTTTACTCAGTCACTGCATCCCAATTCACTCAATCACTGCATCTCCTTCACCACAGTCACTGCATCCCATTTCCATCACTCACTGTTTCCCTTATCTCACAGACGCTGCATTCAATTTCCCACACTCACTGCATCCCATTTCCCATCGTCACAGCATCTCCTTTCCCTCAGTCTCTGCATCTCATTTCAATCAGTGATTGCATCCTACTTCCCAAAAATAATGCATCCCATTTCGCTCAGTCACTGCATCTCAATTCAATCAGTCACTGCATCCCATTTCCCTCAGTCACTGCATCCCATTTTCCTAAGTCACTGCATCGCACTTCCCTCAGTCAGTGCATCCCATTTCACTCAGTGACTGCATCACAGTTCACACAGTGACTGAATCACAGTTCACTCAGTGACTGAATCACAGTACACTCAGTGAGTGCATCATATTTCACTCAGTGACGGAATCACCTTTCACTCAGTGAGTGAATCACATTTCACTGAGTCACTGCATCACATTTCACTCAGTCACTGCATCCCAATTCACTCCATCACTGCATCTCCCTCACCTCAGTCACCGCATCCCATTTCGATCAGTCACTGCATCCCATTTCCACCAGTTACTGCATCCCATTTCACTCAGCCACTCCATCCCATTTCACTAAGACAGTGCATCCCATTTCTCTCAGCCACTGTATCCCATTTCCCTCAGTCACTGTACTCCAAGCCGGCTCGGGCACTGCATCCCTATTAACTCAGTCACTGCATCCCATTTCACTCAGTCACTGCATCCCATTTCACTCAGTCACTGCATCCCATTTCACTCTGTCACTGCTTCTCATTTCCGTCAGTTACTGCATCATATTTCCATCAAACAAGGCATCTCATTTCACTCAGTCACTGCATCGCATTTCACTCTGTCAGTGCTTCCCATTTCACTTAGTCACTGCATCCCATTTCCGTCAGTCACTGCATCCCATTTCCCTCAGTCACTCCTTCCCAGTACCTCAGTCACTGCATCCTATTTCCCTCAATTACTGCATCACATTGCACTCAGGCACTGTATCCCATTTCCCTCAGTCACTGCACCCCAAGCCCGCTCGGGCACTGCATCACTATTCACTCAGTCACTGCATCCCATGTGCCACAGTAACTGCATCACATTTCCATCAGTCACGACATCTCATTTCACTAATTCACTACATCTCATTTCACTAATTCACTGCATCCCATTTCACGCAGTCACTGCATCCCATTTCCCTCGGTCACAGCATCTCATTTCACTCGGTCACTGCATCCCATTTCCCTCAGTCATTGCATCCCAATTCTCTCAGTCACTGCATCCCATGTCCGTGTGACAGTGCATCCCATGTCCGTGTGTCACTGCATCCCATGTCCCTCAGTCACTGCATCACATATCCCTCAGACACTGCATCACATGTCCCTCAGACACTGCATCTCATTTCCCTCAGTCACTGCATCCCATTTCCCTCAGTCACTGCATCCCATGTCCCTCAGTCACTGCATCCCATGTCCCTCAGTCACTGCATCCCATTTCCCTCAGTCACTGCATCCCATTTTCCTCAGTCACTGCATCCCATTTCTCTCAGTCACTGCATCGCATTTCCCTCAGGTCACTGCGTCCCATTTCACTCAGTCACTGCATCCCATTTCCCTCAGTCACTGCGTCCCATTTCACTCAGTGATGCGTCCAATTTCAGTCAGTGACCGCAACAAATTTCGCTCAGAGACTGCATCCCATTTCACTCAGAGACTGCATCCCATTTCACTCAGAGACTGCATCCCATTTCACTCAGAGACTGCATCGCATTTCACGCAGTCACTGCATCCCATTTCACTCAGTCACTGCATCTCCTTCAACACAGTTGCTGCATCCCATTTCCATCAGTCACTGTTTCCCGTATCTCACACACGCTGCATTCAATTTCCCACACTCAGTGCATCCCATTTCCCATCGTCACACCATCTCCTTGCCCTCAGTCTCATCATCTCATTTCACTCAGTGATTGCATCCTTCTTCCCACAAATACTGCATCCCATTTCACTCAGTCACTGCATCACATTTCCCTCAGCCACTGCATCACATTTCACTCAGTGACTGCATCACAGTTCACTCAGTGGCTGCATCACAGTTCACTCAGTGACTGAATCACAGTACACTCAGTGAGTGCATCATATTTCACTCAGTGACGGAATCACATTTCACTCAGTGACTGAATCACATTTCACTGAGTCGCTGCATCCCATTTCCCACCGTCACAGCATCTCCTTTCCCACAGTCTCTGCATTTCATTTCAATCAGTGATTGCATCCTCCTTCCCAAAAATAGCGCATCCCATTTTGCTCAGTCACTGCATCTCATTTCACTCGGTCACTGCATCCCATTTCCATTAGTCACTGCATCCCATTTCCCTCAGTCACTGCATCCCATGTCCCTCAGTCACTGCATCCCATGTCCCTCAGTCACTGCATCTCATTTCACTCGGTCACTGCATCCCATTTCCCTAAGTCACTGCCTCCCATTTCCCTCAGTCACTGCATCTCATTTCCGTCAGTTACTGCATCATACTTCCATCAAACAATGCATCTCATTTCACTCAGTCACTGCAGCTCATGTCACTCTGTCACTGCATCCAATTTCCATCAGTCAGTGCATCTCATTTCACTCATTCACTGCATCGCATTTCACTCAGTCACTGCATCGCATTTCACTCAGTCACTGCATCGCATTTCACTCAGTCACTGCATCGCATTTCACTCAGTCACTGCATCGCTTTTCACTCTGTCACTGCATCTCATTTCCGTCAGTTACTGCATCATATTTCCATCAAACAAGGCATCTCATTTCACTCAGTCACCGCATCGCATTTCACTCTGTCAGTGCTTCGCATTTCACTCTGTCAGTGCTTCCCATTTCACTTAGTCACTGCATCCCATTTCCGTCAGTCACTGCATCCCATTTCCCTCAGTCACTCCTTCCCAGTACCTCAGTCACTGCATCCTATTTCCCTCAATTACTGCATCACATTGCACTCAGGCACTGTATCCCATTTCCCTCAGTCTCTGCACCCCAAGCCCGCTCGGGCACTGCATCACTATTCACTCAGTCACTGCATCCCATGTCCCACAGTAACTGCATCACATTTCCATCAGTCACTACATCTCATTTCACTAATTCACTACATCTCATTTCACTAATTCACTGCATCCCATTTCACGCAGTCACTGCATCCGATTTCCCTCAGTCACAGCATCCCAATTCTCTCAGTCACTGCATCCCATGTCCGTGTGACACTGCATCCCATGTCCGTGTGTCACTGTATCCCATTTCCCTCAGTCACTGCATCCCATGTCCCTCAGTCACGGCATCCCATGTCCCTCAGTCACGGCATCCCATTTCACTCTGTCACTGCATCTCATTTCCGTCAGTTACTGCATCATATTTCCATCAAACAAGGTATCTCATTTCACTGAGTCACGGCATCACATTTCACTCAGTCAGTGCTTCCCATGTCACTCAGTCACTGCATCCCATTTCCCTCAGTCACTGCGTCCCATTTCACTCAGTGATGCGTCCAATTTCAGTCAGTGACTGCAACACATTTCGCTCAGAGACTGCATCCCATTTCACTCAGTGACTGCAACACATTTCGCTCAGAGACTGCATCCCATTTCACTCAGAGACTGCATCCCATTTCACTCAGTCACTGCATCCCATTTCACTCAGTGACTGCAACACGTTTCGCTCAGAGACTGCATCCCATTTCACTCAGAGACTGCATCCCATTTCACTCAGTCACTGCATCCCATGTCCCTCAGTCACTGCATCCCATTTTACTCAATCACTGCATCCCATTTCACTCAGTCACTGTATCCCATTTCCCTCAGTCACTGCATCTCCTTCACCACAGTCACTGCATCCCATTTCACGCAGTCACTGCATCACATTTCACTCAGTCACTGCATTGTATTTTACTCAGTCACTGCATCCCAATTCACTCAATCACTGCATCTCCTTCACCATAGTCACTGCATCCCATTTCCATCACTCACTGTTTCCCTTATCTCACAGGCGCTGCATTCAATTTCCCACACTCACTGCATCCCATTTCCCATCGTCACAGCATCTCCTTTCCCTCAGTCTCTGCATCTCATTTCAATCAGTGATTGCATCCTACTTCCCAAAAATAGTGCATCCCATTTCGCTCAGTCACTGCATCTCATTTCACTCAGTCACTGCATCCCATTTCCCTCAGTCACTGCATCCCATTTTCCTCAGTCACTGCATCGCACTTCCCTCAGTCAGTGCATCCCATTTCACTCAGTCACTGCAAACCATTTCCCTCAGTCACTGCCACCCATTTCACTCAGTCACTGCATCCCATTTCCGTCAGTCACTCCATCCCATTTCCCTCAGTCGCAGCATTCCATTTCCCACAGACACTGCATTTCCTTTCCTTAAGTCACTGCATCCCATTTCACTCAGTCACTGCACCCCAAGCCCGCTCGGGCACTGCATCCCGATTAACTCAGTCAATCCTTCCCAGTACCTCAGTCACTGTATCGCATTTCACTCAGTCACTGCATCTCATTTCACTCAGTCACTGCATCTCCTTCAACACAGTTGCTGCATCCCATTTCCATCAGTCACTGTTTCCCGTATCTCACACACGCTGCATTCAATTTCCCACACTCAGTGCATCCCATTTCCCATCGTCACACCATCTCCTTGCCCTCAGTCTCATCATCTCATTTCACTCAGTGATTGCATCCTTCTTCCCACAAATACTGCATCCCATTTCACTCAGTCACTGCATCACATTTCCCTCAGCCACTGCATCACATTTCACTCAGTGACTGCATCACAGTTCACTCAGTGGCTGCATCACAGTTCACTCAGTGACTGAATCACAGTACACTCAGTGAGTGCATCATATTTCACTCAGTGACGGAATCACATTTCACTCAGTGACTGAATCACATTTCACTGAGTCGCTGCATCCCATTTCCCACCGTCACAGCATCTCCTTTCCCACAGTCTCTGCATTTCATTTCAATCAGTGATTGCATCCTCCTTCCCAAAAATAGCGCATCCCATTTTGCTCAGTCACTGCATCTCATTTCACTCGGTCACTGCATCCCATTTCCATTAGTCACTGCATCCCATTTCCCTCAGTCACTGCATCCCATGTCCCTCAGTCACTGCATCCCATGTCCCTCAGTCACTGCATCTCATTTCACTCGGTCACTGCATCCCATTTCCCTAAGTCACTGCCTCCCATTTCCCTCAGTCACTGCATCTCATTTCCGTCAGTTACTGCATCATACTTCCATCAAACAATGCATCTCATTTCACTCAGTCACTGCAGCTCATGTCACTCTGTCACTGCATCCAATTTCCATCAGTCAGTGCATCTCATTTCACTCATTCACTGCATCGCATTTCACTCAGTCACTGTATTCCAAGCTGGCTCGGGCACTGCATCCCTATTAACTCAGTCACTGCATCGCATTTCACTCAGTCACTGCATCGCTTTTCACTCTGTCACTGCATCTCATTTCCGTCAGTTACTGCATCATATTTCCATCAAACAAGGCATCTCATTTCACTCAGTCACCGCATCGCATTTCACTCTGTCAGTGCTTCGCATTTCACTCTGTCAGTGCTTCCCATTTCACTTAGTCACTGCATCCCATTTCCGTCAGTCACTGCATCCCATTTCCCTCAGTCACTCCTTCCCAGTACCTCAGTCACTGCATCCTATTTCCCTCAATTACTGCATCACATTGCACTCAGGCACTGTATCCCATTTCCCTCAGTCTCTGCACCCCAAGCCCGCTCGGGCACTGCATCACTATTCACTCAGTCACTGCATCCCATGTCCCACAGTAACTGCATCACATTTCCATCAGTCACTACATCTCATTTCACTAATTCACTACATCTCATTTCACTAATTCACTGCATCCCATTTCACGCAGTCACTGCATCCGATTTCCCTCAGTCACAGCATCCCAATTCTCTCAGTCACTGCATCCCATGTCCGTGTGACACTGCATCCCATGTCCGTGTGTCACTGTATCCCATTTCCCTCAGTCACTGCATCCCATGTCCCTCAGTCACGGCATCCCATGTCCCTCAGTCACGGCATCCCATTTCACTCTGTCACTGCATCTCATTTCCGTCAGTTACTGCATCATATTTCCATCAAACAAGGTATCTCATTTCACTGAGTCACGGCATCACATTTCACTCAGTCAGTGCTTCCCATGTCACTCAGTCACTGCATCCCATTTCCCTCAGTCACTGCGTCCCATTTCACTCAGTGATGCGTCCAATTTCAGTCAGTGACTGCAACACATTTCGCTCAGAGACTGCATCCCATTTCACTCAGTGACTGCAACACATTTCGCTCAGAGACTGCATCCCATTTCACTCAGAGACTGCATCCCATTTCACTCAGTCACTGCATCCCATTTCACTCAGTGACTGCAACACGTTTCGCTCAGAGACTGCATCCCATTTCACTCAGAGACTGCATCCCATTTCACTCAGTCACTGCATCCCATGTCCCTCAGTCACTGCATCCCATTTTACTCAATCACTGCATCCCATTTCACTCAGTCACTGTATCCCATTTCCCTCAGTCACTGCATCTCCTTCACCACAGTCACTGCATCCCATTTCACGCAGTCACTGCATCACATTTCACTCAGTCACTGCATTGTATTTTACTCAGTCACTGCATCCCAATTCACTCAATCACTGCATCTCCTTCACCATAGTCACTGCATCCCATTTCCATCACTCACTGTTTCCCTTATCTCACAGGCGCTGCATTCAATTTCCCACACTCACTGCATCCCATTTCCCATCGTCACAGCATCTCCTTTCCCTCAGTCTCTGCATCTCATTTCAATCAGTGATTGCATCCTACTTCCCAAAAATAGTGCATCCCATTTCGCTCAGTCACTGCATCTCATTTCACTCAGTCACTGCATCCCATTTCCCTCAGTCACTGCATCCCATTTTCCTCAGTCACTGCATCGCACTTCCCTCAGTCAGTGCATCCCATTTCACTCAGTCACTGCAAACCATTTCCCTCAGTCACTGCCACCCATTTCACTCAGTCACTGCATCCCATTTCCGTCAGTCACTCCATCCCATTTCCCTCAGTCGCAGCATTCCATTTCCCACAGACACTGCATTTCCTTTCCTTAAGTCACTGCATCCCATTTCACTCAGTCACTGCACCCCAAGCCCGCTCGGGCACTGCATCCCGATTAACTCAGTCAATCCTTCCCAGTACCTCAGTCACTGTATCGCATTTCACTCAGTCACTGCATCTCATTTCACTCAGTCACTGCATCCCATTTCACTCAGCCACTGCATCACATTTCACTCAGTCACTGCATCACATTTCACTCAGTCTCTGCATCCCAATTCACTCCATCACTGCATCTCCCTCACCTCAGTCACCGCATCCCATTTCCCTCAGTCACTGCATCCCATGACCCTCAGTCACTGCATCCCATGTCCCTCAGTCACTGCATCTCATTTCACTCAGCCATTGCATCCCATTTCACTCAGTGACTGCATCACAGTTCACTCAGTGACTGCATCACAGTTCACTCAGTGACTGCATCACAGTACACTCAGTGAGTGCATCATATTTCACTCAGTGACGGAATCACATTTCACTCAGTGACTGAATCACATTTCACTGAGTCACTGCATCCCATTTCGCTCAGTCATTGCATCTCATTTCACTCGGTCACTGCATCCCATTTCCCTCAGTCACTGCATCCCATTTCCCTCAGTCACTGCATCTCATTTCCGTCAGTTACTGCATCATACTTCCATCAAACAATGCATCTCATTTCACTCAGTCATTGCAGCTCATGTCACTCTGTCACTGCATCCAATTTCCACCAGTCAGTGCATCTCATTTCACTCATTCACTGCATCGCATTTCACTCAGTCACTGCATCGCATTTCACTCAGTCACTTCATCCCATTTCACACAGTCACTTCATCCCATTTCACACAGTCACTTCATCCCATTTCACACAGTCACTTCATCCCATTTCACTCAGTCACTGCATCCCATTTCCATCTGTCACTGCATCCCATTTCACTCAGTGATGCATCCCATTTCACGCAGTCACTGCACCGCATTTCACGCAGTCACTGCACCACATTTCACGCAGACACTGCATCCCATTTCACTCAATCACTGCATCTCCTTCACCACAGTCACTGCATCCCATTTTCATCACTCACTGTTCCCCGTATCTCACAGACGCTGCTTTCAATTTCCCACACTCACTGCATACCATTTCCCATAGTCACAGCATCTCCTTTCCCTCAGTCTCTGCATCGCATTTCACTCAGTGATTGCATCCTACTTCCCAAAAATACTGAATCCCTTTTCCCTCAGTCAGTGCATCTCATTTCACTCAGTCCCTGCATCCCATTCAACTCAGTGATGCATCTCATTTCACTCAGAGACAGCAACAGATTTCACTCAGTCACTGCATCTCATTTCACTCAGTCACTGCATCTCATTTCATTCAACCACTGCATCCCATTTCACTCAGTAACTGCATCACAGTTCACTCAGTGAATGAATCACAGTACACTCAGTGAGTTCATCATATTTCACTCAGTGACGGAATCACATTTCACTCAGTGACTAAATCACATTACACTCAGTCACTGCGTCCCATTTCACGTCGTCACTGCATCCCATTTCACGCAGTCACTGCATCGCATTTCACGCAGTCACTGCATCGCATTTCACGCAGTCACTGCATCACATTTCACTCAGCCGCTGCATCACATTTCACTCAGTCACTGCATCCCCTTCACCACATTCGATGCATCCCTTTCCATCAGTCACTGTTTTCGTATCTCACAGACAGTGAATTCTAAGCTTCTCATTTCACTCAGTCACTGCATCCCATGTCGCTCTGTCACTGCATCCAATTTCCATCAGTCAGTGCATCTCATTTCACTCAGTCACTGCATCGAATTTCACTCAGTCACTCCTTCCCAGTACCTCAGTCACTGCATCCCATGTCCCACAGTAACTGCATCACATTTCCATCAGTCACTACATCTCATTTCACTAATTCACTACATTTCATTTCACTAATTCACTGCATCCCATTTCACGCAGTCACTGCATCCCATTTCCCTCAGTCACTGCATCACATTTCATTCAGTCACTGCACCTCATGTCACTCTGTCACTGCATCCAATTTCCATCAGTCACTGCATCCCATTTCACTCAGTGATCCATCCCAATTCACTCAGTGACTGAATCACATTTCACTCAGTCACTGCATCGCATTTCACGCAGTCACTGCATCCCATTTCACTCAGTCACTGCATCCCATTTCACTCAGTCACTGCATCCCATTTCACTCAGTCACTACATCTCCTTCAACACAGTTAATGCATCCCATTTCCATCAGTCACTGTTTCCCGTATCTCACACACGCTGCATTCAATTTCCCACACTCAGTGCATCCCATTTCCCATAGTCACAGCATCTCCTTGCCCTCAGTCTCATCATCTCATTTCACTCAGTGATTGCATCCTTCTTCCCACAAATACTGCACCCCATTTCCCTCAGTCACTGCATCCCATTTCCGTCAGTCACTGCATCCCATTTCCCTCAGTCACTGCATCACATTTCATTCAGTCACTGCACCTCATGTCACTCTGTCACTGCATCCAATTTCCATCAGTCACTGCATCCCATTTCACTCAGTGATCCATCCCAATTCACTCAGTGACTGAATCACATTTCACTCAGTCACTGCATCGCATTTCACGCAGTCACTGCATCGCACTTCCCTCAGTCAGTGCATCCCATTTCACTCAGTCACTGCAAACCATTTCACTCAGTCACTGCCACCCATTTCACTCAGTCACTGCATCCCATTTCCGTCAGTCACTCCATCCCATTTCCCTCAGTCGCAGCATTCCATTTCCCACAGACACTGCATTTCCTTTCCTTAAGTCACTGCATCCCATTTCACTCAGTCACTGCACCCCAAGCCCGCTCGGGCACTGCATCCCGATTAACTCAGTCAATCCTTCCCAGTACCTCAGTCACTGTATCGCATTTCACTCAGTCACTGCATCTCATTTCACTCAGTCACTGCATCCCATTTCACTCAGCCACTGCATCACATTTCACTCAGTCACTGCATCACATTTCACTCAGTCTCTGCATCCCAATTCACTCCATCACTGCATCTCCCTCACCTCAGTCACCGCATCCCATTTCCCTCAGTCACTGCATCCCATGACCCTCAGTCACTGCATCCCATGTCCCTCAGTCACTGCATCTCATTTCACTCAGCCATTGCATCCCATTTCACTCAGTGACTGCATCACAGTTCACTCAGTGACTGCATCACAGTTCACTCAGTGACTGAATCACAGTACACTCAGTGAGTGCATCATATTTCACTCAGTGACGGAATCACATTTCACTCAGTGACTGAATCACATTTCACTGAGTCACTGCATCCCATTTCGCTCAGTCATTGCATCTCATTTCACTCGGTCACTGCATCCCATTTCCCTCAGTCACTGCATCCCATTTCCCTCAGTCACTGCATCTCATTTCCGTCAGTTACTGCATCATACTTCCATCAAACAATGCATCTCATTTCACTCAGTCATTGCAGCTCATGTCACTCTGTCACTGCATCCAATTTCCACCAGTCAGTGCATCTCATTTCACTCATTCACTGCATCGCATTTCACTCAGTCACTGCATCGCATTTCACTCAGTCACTTCATCCCATTTCACACAGTCACTTCATCCCATTTCACACAGTCACTTCATCCCATTTCACACAGTCACTTCATCCCATTTCACTCAGTCACTGCATCCCATTTCCATCTGTCACTGCATCCCATTTCACTCAGTGATGCATCCCATTTCACGCAGTCACTGCACCGCATTTCACGCAGTCACTGCACCACATTTCACGCAGACACTGCATCCCATTTCACTCAATCACTGCATCTCCTTCACCACAGTCACTGCATCCCATTTTCATCACTCACTGTTCCCCGTATCTCACAGACGCTGCTTTCAATTTCCCACACTCACTGCATACCATTTCCCATAGTCACAGCATCTCCTTTCCCTCAGTCTCTGCATCGCATTTCACTCAGTGATTGCATCCTACTTCCCAAAAATACTGAATCCCTTTTCCCTCAGTCAGTGCATCTCATTTCACTCAGTCCCTGCATCCCATTCAACTCAGTGATGCATCACATTTCACTCAGAGACAGCAACAGATTTCACTCAGTCACTGCATCTCATTTCACTCAGTCACTGCATCTCATTTCATTCAACCACTGCATCCCATTTCACTCAGTAACTGCATCACAGTTCACTCAGTGAATGAATCACAGTACACTCAGTGAGTTCATCATATTTCACTCAGTGACGGAATCACATTTCACTCAGTGACTAAATCACATTACACTCAGTCACTGCGTCCCATTTCACGTCGTCACTGCATCCCATTTCACGCAGTCACTGCATCGCATTTCACGCAGTCACTGCATCGCATTTCACGCAGTCACTGCATCACATTTCACTCAGCCGCTGCATCACATTTCACTCAGTCACTGCATCCCCTTCACCACATTCGATGCATCCCTTTCCATCAGTCACTGTTTTCGTATCTCACAGACAGTGAATTCTAAGCTTCTCATTTCACTCAGTCACTGCATCCCATGTCGCTCTGTCACTGCATCCAATTTCCATCAGTCAGTGCATCTCATTTCACTCAGTCACTGCATCGAATTTCACTCAGTCACTCCTTCCCAGTACCTCAGTCACTGCATCCCATGTCCCACAGTAACTGCATCACATTTCCATCAGTCACTACATCTCATTTCACTAATTCACTACATTTCATTTCACTAATTCACTGCATCCCATTTCACGCAGTCACTGCATCCCATTTCCCTCAGTCACTGCATCACATTTCATTCAGTCACTGCACCTCATGTCACTCTGTCACTGCATCCAATTTCCATCAGTCACTGCATCCCATTTCACTCAGTGATCCATCCCAATTCACTCAGTGACTGAATCACATTTCACTCAGTCACTGCATCACATTTCTCGCAGTCACTGCATCCCATTTCACTCAGTCACTGCATCCCATTTCACTCAGTCACTACATCTCCTTCAACACAGTTAATGCATCCCATTTCCATCAGTCACTGTTTCCCGTATCTCACACACGCTGCATTCAATTTCCCACACTCAGTGCATCCCATTTCCCATAGTCACAGCATCTCCTTGCCCTCAGTCTCATCATCTCATTTCACTCAGTGATTGCATCCTTCTTCCCACAAATACTGCACCCCATTTCCCTCAGTCACTGCATCCCATTTCCGTCAGTCACTGCATCCCATTTCCCTCAGTCACTGCATCACATTTCATTCAGTCACTGCACCTCATGTCACTCTGTCACTGCATCCAATTTCCATCAGTCACTGCATCCCATTTCACTCAGTGATCCATCCCAATTCACTCAGTGACTGAATCACATTTCACTCAGTCACTGCATCGCATTTCACGCAGTCACTGCATCCCATTTCACTCAGTCACTGCATCCCATTTCACTCAGTCACTACATCTCCTTCAACACAGTTAATGCATCCCATTTCCATCAGTCACTGTTTCCCGTATCTCACACACGCTGCATTCAATTTCCCACACTCAGTGCATCCCATTTCCCATAGTCACAGCATCTCCTTGCCCTCAGTCTCATCATCGCATTTCACTCAGTGATTGCATCCTCCTTCCTACAAATACTGCATCCCATGTCCCTCAGTCACTGCATCCCATGTCCGTGTGTCACTGCATCCCATGCCTCTCAGTCACTGCATCTCATGTCCCTCAATCACTGCATCTCATGTCCCTCAATCACTGCATCTCATGTCCTTCAGTCACTGCATCCCATTTCACTCAGTCAGTGCGTCCCTTTTCGGTCAGGGACTGTATCCCATTTCCCTCAGTCACTGCACCCCAAGCCCGCTCGGGCACTGATTCCCTATTAACTCAGTCACTCCTTCCCAGTACCTCTGTCACTGCAGCTCATGTCACTCTGTCACTGCATCACATTTCCATCAGACAGTGCATCTCCTTTCACTCAGTCACTGCATCCCATTTCCCTCAGTCACTACATCTCCTTCAACACAGTTAATGCATCCCATTTCCATCAGTCACTGTTTCCCGTATCTCACACACGCTGCATTCAATTTCCCACACTCAGTGCATCCCATTTCCCATAGTCACAGCATCTCCTTGCCCTCAGTCTCATCATCTCATTTCACTCAGTGATTGCATCCTTCTTCCCACAAATACTGCACCCCATTTCCCTCAGTCACTGCATCCCATTTCCGTCAGTCACTGCAGCTCATTTCACTCAGTCAGTGCATCTCATTTCACTCAGTCACTGCATCCGATTTCCCTCAGTCACTGCATCCCATTTCCCTCAGTCACTGCATCCCATTTCCCTCAGTCATTGCATCCCATTTCCCTCAGTCATTGCATCCCATTTCCCTCAGTCACTGCATCCCATTTCAATCAGTCACTGCATCACATTTCACTGAGTCACTGCATCCCATTTCACTCAATCACTGCATCTCCTTCACCACAGTCACTGCATCACATTTCCATCAGTCACTATTTCCCGTATCTCACAGACGATGCATTCAATTTCCCACACTCACTGCATCCCATTTCCCATATTCACAGCATCTCCTTTCCCTCAGTCTCTGCATCGCATTTCACTCAGTGATTGCATCCTCCTTCCTACAAATACTGCATCCCATGTCCCTCAGTCACTGCATCCCATGTCCGTGTGTCACTGCATCTCATGTCCCTCAATCACTGCATCTCATGTCCCTCAATCACTGCATCTCATGTCCTTCAGTCACTGCATCCCATTTCACTCAGTCAGTGCGTCCCTTTTCGGTCAGGGACTGTATCCCATTTCCCTCAGTCACTGCACCCCAAGCCCGCTCGGGCACTGATTCCCTATTAACTCAGTCACTCCTTCCCAGTACCTCTGTCACTGCAGCTCATGTCACTCTGTCACTGCATCACATTTCCATCAGACAGTGCATCTCGTTTCACTCAGTCACTGCATCCCATTTCCATCAGTCACGGCATCCCATTTCCCTCAGTCACTGCATCCCATGTCCCTCAGTCACTGCTTCCCATGTCCCTCAGTCACTGCTTCGCATTTCACTCAGTCACTGCATCCCATTTCACTCAGTGACTGTATCCCATTTCCCTCAGTCACTGCATCTCCTTCACCACAGTCACTGCATCACATTTCACGCAGTCAATGCATCACATTTCACTCAGTCACTGCATTGTATTTTACTCAGTCACTGCGTCCCATTTCCCTCAGTCACTGCATCTCATTTCACTCAGTCACTGCATCCCATTTCACTCAGTCACTGCATCCCATTTCACTCAGTCACTGCATCCCATTTCACTCTGCCACTTCATCCTATTTCACTCAGTGACTGAATCACAGTTCACTCAGTGACTGAATCACAGTACACTCAGTGAGTGCATCATATTTCACACAGTGACGGAATCACAATTCACTCAGTGAGTGAATCACATTTCACTGAGTCACTGCATCCCATTTCACGCAGTCACTGCATCCCATGTCCCTCAGTCACTGCATCCCATTTCACTCAGTCACTGCTTCTCATTTCACTCAGTCACTGCTTCTCATTTCACTCAGACACTGCATCTCATTTCACTCAGTCACTGCATCCCATTTCACTCTGCCACTTCATCCTATTTCACTCAGTGACTGAATCACAGTACACTCAGTGAGTGCATCATATTTCACACAGTGACGGAATCACAATTCACTCAGTGACAGAATCACATTTCACTGAGTCATTGCGTCCCATTTCACGCAGTCACTGCATCCCATTTCACGCAGTCACTGCATCGCATTTCACGCAGTCACTGCATCGCATTTCACGCAGTCACTGCATCGCATTTCACGCAGTCACTGCATCGCATTTCACGCAGTCAATGCATCCCATTTCACTCAGTCACTGCATCACATGTCACTCAGTCACTGCATCACATTTCAGTCAGTCACTGCATCCCAATTCACTCCATCACTGCATCTCCTTCACCACAGTCACAGCATCCCATTTCCATCAGTCACTGGTTCCCGTATCACACAGACGCTGCATTCAATTTCCGACACTCACTGTATCCCATTGCCCATAGACACAGCATCTCCTTTCCCACAGTCTCTGCATCTCATTTCAATCAGTGATTGCATCCTACTTCCCAAAAATAGTGCATCCCATTTCGCTCAGTCACTGCATCTCATTTCACTCAGTCACTGCATCCCATTTCCCGCAGTCACTCCATCCCATTTCCCTCAGTCGCAGCATCCCATTTCCCACAGACACTGCATTTCCTTTCCTTAAACCACTGCATCCCATTTCACTCAGTCACTGCACCCCAAGCCCGCTCGGGCACTGCATCCCGATTAACTCAGTCTCTCCTTCCCAGTACCTCAGTCACTGCATCTCATTTCACTCAGTCACTGCATCTCATTTCACTCAGTCACTGCATCCCATTTCACTCAGCTACTGCTTCCTATTTCACTCAATGACTGCATCACAGTTCACTCAGTGACTGAATCACAGTTCACTCAGTGACTGAATCACAGTTCACTCAGTGACTGAATCACAGTACACTCAGTGACTGAATCACAGTACACTCAGTGACTGAATCACAGTACACTCAGTGACTGAATCACAGTACACTCAGTGAGTGCATCATATTTCACTCAGTGACGGAATCACCTGTCACTCAGTGACTGAATCACATTTCACTGAGTCACTGCGTCCCATTTCACGCAGTCACTGCATCACATTTCACGCAGTCAGTGCATCCCATTTTACTCAGTCACTGCATCCCATTTCACTCAGTCACTGCATCACATTTCACTCAGTCACTGCATCACATTTCACTCAGTCACTGCATCACATTTCACTCAGTCACTGTATCCCAATTCACTCCATCACTGCATCTCCTTCACCACAGTCACAGCATCCCATTTCCATCAGTCACTGTTTCCCGTATCTCACAGATGATGAATTCAATTTCACCGACTCACTGCATCCCATTTCCCTGAGTCACTGCATCCCATTTCCCTCAGTCACTGCATCACATTTCCTTCAGACACTGCAGCTCATGTCACTCTGTCACTGCATCCAATTTCCATCAGTCACTGCATCCCGTTTCACCCAGTCACAGCATTCCATTGCACTCAGGGATGCATCCCATTTCAAGCAGTCACTGCATCCCATTTCACTCTGCCACTTCATCCTATTTCACTCAGTGACTGAATCACAGTTCACTCAGTGACTGAATCACAGTACACTCAGTGAGTGCATCATATTTCACACAGTGACGGAATCACAATTCACTCAGTGAGTGAATCACATTTCACTGAGTCACTGCATCCCATTTCACGCAGTCACTGCATCCCATGTCCCTCAGTCACTGCATCCCATTTCACTCAGTCACTGCTTCTCATTTCACTCAGACACTGCATCTCATTTCACACAGTCACTGCATCCCATTTCACTCTGCCACTTCATCCGATTTCACTCAGTGACTGAATCACAGTTCACTCAGTGACTGAATCACAGTGCACTCAGTGAGTGCATCATATTTCACACAGTGACGGAATCACAATTCACTCAGTGACAGAATCACATTTCACTGAGTCATTGCGTCCCATTTCACGCAGTCACTGCATCCCATTTCACGCAGTCACTGCATCGCATTTCACGCAGTCACTGCATCCCATTTCACGCAGTCACTGCAACCCAATTCCATCAGTCACTGCATCCCATGTCCGTGTGTCACTGCATCCCAAGTCCGTGTGTCACTGCATCCCATGTCCCTCAGTCACTGCATCCCGTGTCCCTCAGTCACTGCATCCCGTGTCCCTCAGTCACTGCATCCCATGTCCCTCAGTCACTGCATCCCATGTCCCTCAGTCACTGTTTCTCATTTCACTCAGACACTGCATCTCATTTCAATCAGTCACTGCATCCCATTTCACTCTGCCACTTCATCCTATTTCACTCAGTGACTGAATCACAGTTCACTCAGTGAATGAATCACAGTTCACTCAGTGACTGAATCACAGTGCACTCAGTGACTGAATCACAGTACACTCAGTGAGTGCATCATATTTCACTCAGTGACGGAATCACCTTTCACTCAGTGAGTGAATCACATTTCACTGAGTCACTGCGTCCCATTTCACGCAGTCACTGCATCCCATTTCACGCAGTCACTGCATCGCATTTCACGCAGTCACTGCATCGCATTTCACGCAGTCACTGCATCCCATTTCACTCAGTCACTGCATCACATGTCACTCAGTCACTGCATCACATTTCAGTCAGTCACTGCATCCCAATTCACTCCATCACTGCATCTCCTTCACCACAGTCACAGCATCCCATTTCCATCAGTCACTGGTTCCCGTATCTCACAGACGCTGCATTCAATTTCCGACACACACTGTATCCCATTGCCCATAGACACAGTATCTCCTTTCCCACAGTCTCTGCATCTCATTTCAATCAGTGATTGCATCCTACTTCCCAAAAATAGTGCATCTCATTTCACTCGGGCACTGCATCCCATTTCCCTCGGTCACAGCATCCCACTTCCCTCAGTCACTGCATCCCATTTCACTCAGCCACTGCATCCCATTTCACTCAGCCACTGCATCCCATTTCACTCAGCCACTGCATCCCATTTCACTCAGCCACTGCATCCCATTTCACTCAGTCACTGCATCCCATTTCACTCAGTCACTGCATCCCATTTCACTCAGTCACTGCATCCCATTTCACTCAGCCACTGCATCCTATTTCACTCAGTGACTGCATCACAGTTCACTCAGTGACTGAATCACAGTTCACTCAGTGACTGAATCACAGTACACTCAGTGAGTGCATCATATTTCACTCAGTGACGGAATCACCTTTCACTCAGTGAGTGAATCACATTTCACTGAGTCACTGCGTCCCATTTCACGCAGTCACTGCATCCCATTTCACGCAGTCACTGCATCCCATTGCACTCAGTCACTGCATCCCACTTTCCTCAGTCACTGCATCCCATTTCACTCAGTCACTGCATCCCATTTCACTCAGTCACTGCACCCCATTTCGCTCAGTCACTGCATCTCATTTCACTCGGGCACTGCATCCCATTTCCCTCAGTTCCTGCATCCCATTTCACTCAGTCACTGCATCCCACTTTCCTCAGTCACTGCATCCCATTTCACTCAGTCACTGCAACCCATTTCACTGAGTCACTGCAACCCATTTCACGCAGTCACTGCAACCCAATTCCATCAGTCACTGCATCCCATGTCCGTGTGTCACTGCATCCCAAGTCCGTGTGTCACTGCATCCCATGTCCCTCAGTCACTGCATCCCGTGTCCCTCAGTCACTGCATCCCGTGTCCCTCAGTCACTGCATCCCATGTCCCTCAGTCACTGCATCCCATGTCCCTCAGTCACTGTTTCTCATTTCACTCAGACACTGCATCTCATTTCAATCAGTCACTGCATCCCATTTCACTCTGCCACTTCATCCTATTTCACTCAGTGACTGAATCACAGTTCACTCAGTGAATGAATCACAGTTCACTCAGTGACTGAATCACAGTGCACTCAGTGACTGAATCACAGTACACTCAGTGAGTGCATCATATTTCACTCAGTGACGGAATCACCTTTCACTCAGTGAGTGAATCACATTTCACTGAGTCACTGCGTCCCATTTCACGCAGTCACTGCATCCCATTTCACGCAGTCACTGCATCGCATTTCACGCAGTCACTGCATCGCATTTCACGCAGTCACTGCATCCCATTTCACTCAGTCACTGCATCACATGTCACTCAGTCACTGCATCACATTTCAGTCAGTCACTGCATCCCAATTCACTCCATCACTGCATCTCCTTCACCACAGTCACAGCATCCCATTTCCATCAGTCACTGGTTCCCGTATCTCACAGACGCTGTATTCAATTTCCGACACACACTGTATCCCATTGCCCATAGACACAGTATCTCCTTTCCCACAGTCTCTGCATCTCATTTCAATCAGTGATTGCATCCTACTTCCCAAAAATAGTGCATCTCATTTCACTCGGGCACTGCATCCCATTTCCCTCGGTCACAGCATCCCACTTCCCTCAGTCACTGCATCCCATTTCACTCAGCCACTGCATCCCATTTCACTCAGCCACTGCATCCCATTTCACTCAGCCACTGCATCCCATTTCACTCAGCCACTGCATCCCATTTCACTCAGCCACTGCATCCCATTTCACTCAGTCACTGCATCCCATTTCACTCAGTCACTGCATCCCATTTCACTCAGCCACTGCATCCTATTTCACTCAGTGACTGCATCACAGTTCACTCAGTGACTGAATCACAGTTCACTCAGTGACTGAATCACAGTACACTCAGTGAGTGCATCATATTTCACTCAGTGACGGAATCACCTTTCACTCAGTGAGTGAATCACATTTCACTGAGTCACTGCGTCCCATTTCACGCAGTCACTGCATCCCATTTCACGCAGTCACTGCATCCCATTGCACTCAGTCACTGCATCCCACTTTCCTCAGTCACTGCATCCCATTTCACTCAGTCACTGCATCCCATTTCACTCAGTCACTGCATCCCATTTCCGTCAGTCACTCCATCCCATTTCCCTCAGTCGCAGCATCCCATTTCCCACAGACACTGCATTTCCTTTCCTTAAACCACTGCATCCCATTTCACTCAGTCACTGTACCCCAAGCCCGCTCGGGCACTGCATCCCTCTTAACTCAGTCACTCCTTCCCAGTACCTCAGTCACTGCATCTCATTTCACTCAGTCACTGCATCTCATTTCACTCAGTCACTGCATCCCATTTCACTCAGTCACTGCATCCCATTTCACTCAGTCACTGCATCCCATTTCACTCAGCCACTGCATCCTATTTCACTCAGTGACTGCATCACAGTTCACTCAGTGACTGAATCACAGTTCACTCAGTGACTGAATCACAGTACACCCAGTGACTGAATCACAGTACACTCAGTGACTGAATCACAGTACACTCAGTGACTGAATCACTGTACACTCAGTGACTGAATCACTGTACACTCAGTGAGTGCATCATATTTCACTCAGTGACGGAATCACCCGTCACTCAGTGACTGAATCACATTTCACTGAGTCACTGCGTCCCATTTCACGCAGTCA
The DNA here is from genome assembly GCF_030684315.1 of Stegostoma tigrinum. Taxonomy (NCBI): domain Eukaryota; kingdom Metazoa; phylum Chordata; class Chondrichthyes; order Orectolobiformes; family Stegostomatidae; genus Stegostoma; species Stegostoma tigrinum. The sequence continues at coordinate 234,152 of NW_026728106.1, forward strand.
CTGCGTCCCATTTCACGCAGTCACTGCGTCCCATTTCACGCAGTCACTGCATCCCATTTCACGCAGTCACTGCATCCCATTTTACTCAGTCACTGCATCCCATTTCACTCAGTCACTCCATCACATTTCACTCAGTCACTCCATCACATTTCACTCAGTCACTGCATCCCATTTCACTCAGTCACTGTATCCCATTTCACTCAGTCACTGCATCTCCTTCACCACAGTCACTGTATCACATTTCACTCAGTCTCTGCATCACATTTCACTCAGTCACTGCATCTCCTTCACCACAGTCACAGCATCCCATTTCCATCAGTCACTGTTTCCCGTATCTCATAGATGATGAGTTCAATTTTACCGACTCACTGCATCCCATTTCCCTGAGTCACTGCATCCCATTTCCCTCAGTCACTGCGTCACATTTCCTTCACACACTGCAGCTCATGTCACTCTGTCACTGCATCCAATTTCCATCAGTCACTGCATCCCGTTTCACCCAGTCACTGCATTCCATTGCACTCAGTGATGCATCCCATTTCAAGCAGTCACTGCATCCCATTTCATGCAGTCACTGCATCGCATTTCACGCAGTCACTGCATCGCATTTCACGCAGTCACTGCATCCCATTTCACTCAGTCACTGCATCACATGTCACTCAGTCACTGCATCACATTTCAGTCAGTCACTGCATCCCAATTCACTCCATCACTGCATCTCCTTCACCACAGTCACAGCATCCCATTTCCATCAGTCACTGGTTCCCGTATCTCACAGACGCTGTATTCAATTTCCGACACACACTGTATCCCATTGCCCATAGACACAGTATCTCCTTTCCCACAGTCTCTGCATCTCATTTCAATCAGTGATTGCATCCTACTTCCCAAAAATAGTGCATCTCATTTCACTCGGGCACTGCATCCCATTTCCCTCGGTCACAGCATCCCACTTCCCTCAGTCACTGCATCCCATTTCACTCAGCCACTGCATCCCATTTCACTCAGCCACTGCATCCCATTTCACTCAGCCACTGCATCCCATTTCACTCAGCCACTGCATCCCATTTCACTCAGCCACTGCATCCCATTTCACTCAGTCACTGCATCCCATTTCACTCAGTCACTGCATCCCATTTCACTCAGCCACTGCATCCTATTTCACTCAGTGACTGCATCACAGTTCACTCAGTGACTGAATCACAGTTCACTCAGTGACTGAATCACAGTACACTCAGTGAGTGCATCATATTTCACTCAGTGACGGAATCACCTTTCACTCAGTGAGTGAATCACATTTCACTGAGTCACTGCGTCCCATTTCACGCAGTCACTGCATCCCATTTCACGCAGTCACTGCATCCCATTGCACTCAGTCACTGCATCCCACTTTCCTCAGTCACTGCATCCCATTTCACTCAGTCACTGCATCCCATTTCACTCAGTCACTGCATCCCATTTCCGTCAGTCACTCCATCCCATTTCCCTCAGTCGCAGCATCCCATTTCCCACAGACACTGCATTTCCTTTCCTTAAACCACTGCATCCCATTTCACTCAGTCACTGTACCCCAAGCCCGCTCGGGCACTGCATCCCTCTTAACTCAGTCACTCCTTCCCAGTACCTCAGTCACTGCATCTCATTTCACTCAGTCACTGCATCTCATTTCACTCAGTCACTGCATCCCATTTCACTCAGTCACTGCATCCCATTTCACTCAGTCACTGCATCCCATTTCACTCAGCCACTGCATCCTATTTCACTCAGTGACTGCATCACAGTTCACTCAGTGACTGAATCACAGTTCACTCAGTGACTGAATCACAGTACACCCAGTGACTGAATCACAGTACACTCAGTGACTGAATCACAGTACACTCAGTGACTGAATCACTGTACACTCAGTGACTGAATCACTGTACACTCAGTGAGTGCATCATATTTCACTCAGTGACGGAATCACCCGTCACTCAGTGACTGAATCACATTTCACTGAGTCACTGCGTCCCATTTCACGCAGTCACTGCGTCCCATTTCACGCAGTCACTGCGTCCCATTTCACGCAGTCACTGCATCCCATTTCACGCAGTCACTGCATCCCATTTTACTCAGTCACTGCATCCCATTTCACTCAGTCACTCCATCACATTTCACTCAGTCACTCCATCACATTTCACTCAGTCACTGCATCCCATTTCACTCAGTCACTGTATCCCATTTCACTCAGTCACTGCATCTCCTTCACCACAGTCACTGTATCACATTTCACTCAGTCTCTGCATCACATTTCACTCAGTCACTGCATCTCCTTCACCACAGTCACAGCATCCCATTTCCATCAGTCACTGTTTCCCGTATCTCATAGATGATGAGTTCAATTTTACCGACTCACTGCATCCCATTTCCCTGAGTCACTGCATCCCATTTCCCTCAGTCACTGCGTCACATTTCCTTCACACACTGCAGCTCATGTCACTCTGTCACTGCATCCAATTTCCATCAGTCACTGCATCCCGTTTCACCCAGTCACTGCATTCCATTGCACTCAGTGATGCATCCCATTTCAAGCAGTCACTGCATCCCATTTCATGCAGTCACTGCATCGCATTTCACGCAGTCACTGCATCCCAATTCCATCAGTCACTGCATCCCATGTTCGTGTGTCACTGCATCCCATGTCCTTGTGTCACTACATCCCATGTCCCTCAGTCACTGCATCCCATGTCCCTCAGTCACTGCATCCCATGTCCCTCAGTCACTGCATCCCATTTCACTCAGTCACTGCTTCTCATTTCACTCAGACACTGCATCTCATTTCACTCAGACACTGCATCTCATTTCACTCAGTCACTGCATCCCATTTCACTCTGCCACTTCATCCTATTTCACTCAGTGACTGCATCACAGTTCACTCAGTGACTGAATCACAGTTCACTCAGTGACTGAATCACAGTTCACTCAGTGACTGAATCACAGTTCACTCAGTGACTGAATCACAGTACACTCAGTGACTGAATCACAGTACACTCAGTGAGTGCATCATATTTCACACAGTGACGGAATCACAATTCACTCAGTGACAGAATCACATTTCACTGAGTCACTGCGTCCCATTTCACGCAGTCACTGCATCCCATTTCACGCAGTCACTGCATCGCATTTCACGCAGCCACTGCATCGCATTTCACGCAGTCACTGCATCACATTTCACGCAGTCACTGCATCACATTTCACGCAGTCACTGCATCGCATTTCACGCAGTCACTGCATCACATTTCACGCAGTCACTGCATCCCATTTCACTCATTCACTGCATCACATGTCACTCAGTCACTGCATCACATTTCAGTCAGTCACTGCATCCCAATTCACTCCATCACTGCATCTCCTTCACCACAGTCACAGCATCCCATTTCCATCAGTCACTGGTTCCCCTATCTCACAGACGCTGCATTCAATTTCCGACACTCACTGTATCCCATTTCCCATAGACACAGCATCTCCTTTCCCACAGTCTCTGCATCTCATTTCAATCAGTGATTGCATCCTACTTCCCAAAAATACTGCATCCCATTTCGCTCAGTCACTGCATCTCATTTCACTCGGGCACTGCATCCCATTTCCCTCAGTTCCTGCATCCCATTTCACTCAGTCACTGCATCCCAATTCCTCAGTCACTGCATCCCATTTCACTCAGTCACTGCAACCCATTTCACTGAGTCACTGCAACCCATTTCACTCAGTCACTGCATCCCATTTCCCTCAGTCACTGCATCACATTTCAATCAGGCACTGCATCTCATTTCACTCAGTCAGTGCACCTCATGTCACTCTGTCACTGCATCCAATTTCCATCAGTCACTGCATCAGATTTCACTCAGTGACGCATCCCATTTCACTCAGTGACTGCATCCCAATTCACTCAGTGACTGAATCACATTTCACTGAGTCACTGCATCCCATTTCACTCAGTCACTGCATCCCATTTCACTCAGTCACTGCATCTCCTTCAACACAGTTACTGCATCCCATTTCCATCAGTCACTGTTTCCCGTATCTCACACACAATGCATTCAATTTCCCACACTCAGTGCATCCCATATCCCTCCGTCACTGCATCTCCTTCACCACAGTCACTGCATCGCACTTCCCGCAGTCACTGCATCACATTTCACGCAGTCACTGCGTTGTATTTTACTCAGTCACTGCATCCCATTTCACTCAATCACTGCATCTCCTTCACCATAGTCACTGCATCCCATTTCCATCAGTCAGTGTTTCCCTTATCTCACAGACGCTGTCTTCAATTTCCCACACTCACTGCATCCCATTTCCCATCGTCACAGCATCTCCTTTCCCTCAGTCTCTGCATCTCATTTCAATCAGTGATTGCATCCTACTTCCCAAAAATAGTGCATCCCATTTCGCTCAGTCACTGCATCTCATTTCACTCAGTCACTGCATCCCATTTCCCTCAGTCACTGCATCGCACTTCCCTCTGTCAGTGCATCCGATTTCACTCAGTCACTGCAACCCATTTCACTCAGTCACTGCATCCCATTTCACTCAGTCACTGCATCCCATTTCCGTCAGTCACTGCATCCCATTTCCCTCAGTCGCAGCATTCCATTTCCCACAGACACTGCATTTCCTTTCCTTAAGTCACTGCATCCCATTTCACTCAGTCACTGCACCCCAAGCCCGCTCGGGCACTGCATCCCTATTAACTCAGTCACTCCTTCCCAGTACCTCAGTCACTGCATCGCATTTCAGTCAGTCACTGCATCTCATTTCACACAGTCACTGCATCCCATTTCACTCAGCCACTGCATCCCATTTCACTCAGTGACTGCATCACAGTTCACACAGTGACTGAATCACAGTTCACTCAGTGACTGAATCACAGTACACTCAGTGAGTGCATCATATTTCACTCAGTGACAGAATCACCTTTCACTCAGTGAGTGAATCACATTTCACTGAGTCACTGCGTCCCATTTCACGCAGTCACTGCGTCCCATTTCACGCAGTCACTGCGTCCCATTTCACGCAGTCACTGCGTCCCATTTCACGCAGTCACTGCGTCCCATTTCACGCAGTCACTGCGTCCCATTTCACGCAGTCACTGCATCCCATTTCACGCAGTCACTGCATCCCATTTCACGCAGTCACTGCATCCCATTTCACGCAGTCACTGCATCCCATTGCACTGAGTCACTGCATCCCATTACACTCAGTCACTGCATCTCCCTCACCTCAGTCACCGCATCCCATTTCGATCAGTCACTGCATCCCATTTCCACCAGTTACTGCATCCCATTTCACTCAGCCACTGCATCCCATTTCACTAAGACAGTGCATCCCATTTCTCTCAGCCACTGTATCCCATTTCCCTCAGTCACTGTACTCCAAGCCGGATCGGGCACTGTATCCCAATTCACTCAGTCACTGCATCGCTTTTCACTCAGTCACTGCATCTCATTTCCGTCAGTTACTGCGTCCCATTTCACTCAGTGATACGTCCAATTTCACTCAGTGGCTCCAACACATTTCACTCAGAGACTGCATCCCATTTCATTCAGTCACTGCATCCCATTTCACTCAGTCACTGCATCCCATTTCACTCAGTCACGGCATCACATTTCTCTCAGTCACTGCATCACATTTCTCTCAGTCACTGCATCACATTTCACTCAGTCACTGCATCACATTTCACACAGTCACTGCATCCCATTTCACTCAGTCACTGCATCTCCTTCACCATAGTCACTGCATCCCATTTTCATCTCTCACTGTTGCCCGTATCTCACAGACACTGCATTCAATTTCCCACACTCACTGCATCCCATTTCCCATCGTGACAGCATCTCCTTTCCCTCAGTCTCTGCATCGCATTTCACTCAGTGGTTGCAACCCATTTCCCTCAGTCACTGCATCCCATTTCACTCAGCCACTGCATCCTATTTGACTCAGTGACTGCATCACAGTTCACTCAGTGACGTAATCACATTTCACTCAGTGACGGAATCACATTTCACTGAGTCACTGCGTCCCATTTCACGCAGTCTCTGCATCCCTTTTCACTCAGTCACTGCATCCCATTTCACTCTGCCACGACATCACATTTCACGCAGTCACTGCATCCCATTTCCATCAGTCACTGCATCCCATCTCACACAGTCACTGCATCCCATTTCACGCAGTCACTGCATCCCATTTCACGCAGTCACTGCATCCCATTTCACGCAGTCACTGCATCCCATTTCACTCAGTCGCTGCATCCCCTTCACCACAGTCACTGCATCCCATTTCCATCAGTCACTGTTTTCGTATCTCACAGACAGTGCATTCTAAGCTTCTCATTTCACTCAGTCACTGCAGCTCATGTCGCTCTGTCACTGCATCCAATTTCCATCAGTCAGTGCATCTCATTTCACTCAGTCACTGCATCGCATTTCACTCAGTCACTCCTTCCCAGTACCTCAGTCACTGCATCCCATTTCCCTCAGTCACTGCATCACATTTCAATCAGGCACTGCATCTCATTTCACTCAGTCAGTGCACCTCATGTCACTCTGTCACCGCATCCAATTTCCATCAGTCACTGCATCCCATGTCACTCAGTGACGCATCCCATTTCACTCAGTGACAGCTTCCCAATTCACTCAGTGACTGCATCCCAATTCACTCAGTGACTGAATCACATTTCACTCAGTCACTGCATCGCATTTCACGCAGTCACTGCATCCCATTTCACTCAGTCACTGCATCCCATTTTACTCAGTCACTGCATCTCCTTCACCATAGTCACTGCATCCCATTTCCATCAGTCACTGTTTCCCTTATCTCACAGACGCTGCATTCAATTTCCCACACTCACTGCATCCCATTTCCCATCGTCACAGCATCTCCTTTCCCTCAGTCTCTGCATCTCATTTCAATCAGTGATTGCATCCTACTTACCAAAAATAGTGCATCCCATTTCGCTCAGTCACTGCATCTCATTTCACTCAGTCACTGCATCCCATTTCCCTCAGTCACTGCATCCCATTTTCCTCAGTCACTGCATCCCATTTTCCTCAGTCACTGCATCGCACTTCCCTCTGTCAGTGCATCCCATTTCACTCAGTCACTGCAACCGATTTCACTCGTCACTGCCACCCATTTCGCTCAGTCACTGCATCCCATTTCCGTCAGTCACTGCATCCCATTTCCCTCAGTCGCAGCATTCCATTTCCCACAGACACTGCATTTCCTTTCCTTAAGTCACTGCATCCCATTTCACTCAGTCACTGCACCCCAAGCCCGCTCGGGCACTGCATCCCTATTAACTCAGTCACTCCTTCCCAGTACCTCAGTCACTGCATCGCATTTCAGTCAGTCACTGCATCTCATTTCACTCAGTCACTGCATCTCATTTCACTCAGCCACTGCATCCCATTTCACTCAGCCACTGCATCCCATTTCACTCAGTGACGGCATCACAGTTCACACAGTGACTGAATTACAGTTCACTCAGTGACTGAATCACAGTACACTCAGTGAGTGCATCATATTTCACTCAGTGACGGAATCACCTTTCACTCAGTGAGTGAATCACATTTCACTGAGTCACTGCGTCCCATTTCACGCAGTCACTGCATCCCATTTCACGCAGTCACTGCATCCCATTTCACGCAGTCACTGCATCGCATTTCACGCAGTCACTGCATCCCATTTCACTCAGTCACTGCATCACATGTCACTCAGTCACTGCATCACATTTCAGTCAGTCACTGCATCCCAATTCACTCCATCACTGCATCTCCTTCACCACAGTCACAGCATCCCATTTCCATCAGTCACTGGTTCCCGTATCTCACAGACGCTGTATTCAATTTCCGACACACACTGTATCCCATTGCCCATAGACACAGTATCTCCTTTCCCACAGTCTCTGCATCTCATTTCAATCAGTGATTGCATCCTACTTCCCAAAAATAGTGCATCTCATTTCACTCGGGCACTGCATCCCATTTCCCTCGGTCACAGCATCCCACTTCCCTCAGTCACTGCATCCCATTTCACTCAGCCACTGCATCCCATTTCACTCAGCCACTGCATCCCATTTCACTCAGCCACTGCATCCCATTTCACTCAGCCACTGCATCCCATTTCACTCAGCCACTGCATCCCATTTCACTCAGTCACTGCATCCCATTTCACTCAGTCACTGCATCCCATTTCACTCAGTCACTGCATCCCATTTCACTCAGCCACTGCATCCTATTTCACTCAGTGACTGCATCACAGTTCACTCAGTGACTGAATCACAGTTCACTCAGTGACTGAATCACAGTACACTCAGTGAGTGCATCATATTTCACTCAGTGACGGAATCACCTTTCACTCAGTGAGTGAATCACATTTCACTGAGTCACTGCGTCCCATTTCACGCAGTCACTGCATCCCATTTCACGCAGTCACTGCATCCCATTGCACTCAGTCACTGCATCCCACTTTCCTCAGTCACTGCATCCCATTTCACTCAGTCACTGCATCCCATTTCACTCAGTCACTGCATCCCATTTCCGTCAGTCACTCCATCCCATTTCCCTCAGTCGCAGCATCCCATTTCCCACAGACACTGCATTTCCTTTCCTTAAACCACTGCATCCCATTTCACTCAGTCACTGTACCCCAAGCCCGCTCGGGCACTGCATCCCTCTTAACTCAGTCACTCCTTCCCAGTACCTCAGTCACTGCATCTCATTTCACTCAGTCACTGCATCTCATTTCACTCAGTCACTGCATCCCATTTCACTCAGTCACTGCATCCCATTTCACTCAGTCACTGCATCCCATTTCACTCAGCCACTGCATCCTATTTCACTCAGTGACTGCATCACAGTTCACTCAGTGACTGAATCACAGTTCACTCAGTGACTGAATCACAGTACACCCAGTGACTGAATCACAGTACACTCAGTGACTGAATCACAGTACACTCAGTGACTGAATCACTGTACACTCAGTGACTGAATCACTGTACACTCAGTGAGTGCATCATATTTCACTCAGTGACGGAATCACCCGTCACTCAGTGACTGAATCACATTTCACTGAGTCACTGCGTCCCATTTCACGCAGTCACTGCGTCCCATTTCACGCAGTCACTGCATCCCATTTCACGCAGTCACTGCATCCCATTTTACTCAGTCACTGCATCCCATTTCACTCAGTCACTCCATCACATTTCACTCAGTCACTCCATCACATTTCACTCAGTCACTGTATCCCATTTCACTCAGTCACTGCATCTCCTTCACCACAGTCACTGCATCACATTTCACTCAGTCTCTGCATCACATTTCACTCAGTCACTGCATCACATTTCACTCAGTCACTGCATCTCCTTCACCACAGTCACAGCATCCCATTTCCATCAGTCACTGTTTCCCGTATCTCACAGATGATGAGTTCAATTTTACCGACTCACTGCATCCCATTTCCCTGAGTCACTGCATCCCATTTCCCTCAGTCACTGCGTCACATTTCCTTCACACACTGCAGCTCATGTCACTCTGTCACTGCATCCAATTTCCATCAGTCACTGCATCCCGTTTCACCCAGTCACTGCATTCCATTGCACTCAGTGATGCATCCCATTTCAAGCAGTCACTGCATCCCATTTCATGCAGTCACTGCATCGCATTTCACGCAGTCACTGCATCCCAATTCCATCAGTCACTGCATCCCATGTTCGTGTGTCACTGCATCCCATGTCCTTGTGTCACTACATCCCATGTCCCTCAGTCACTGCATCCCATGTCCCTCAGTCACTGCATCCCATGTCCCTCAGTCACTGCATCCCATGTCCCTCAGTCACTGCATCCCATTTCACTCAGTCACTGCTTCTCATTTCACTCAGACACTGCATCTCATTTCACTCAGTCACTGCATCCCATTTCACTCTGCCACTTCATCCTATTTCACTCAGTGACTGCATCACAGTTCACTCAGTGACTGAATCACAGTTCACTCAGTGACTGAATCACAGTTCACTCAGTGACTGAATCACAGTTCACTCAGTGACTGAATCACAGTTCACTCAGTGACTGAATCACAGTACACTCAGTGAGTGCATCATATTTCACACAGTGACGGAATCACAATTCACTCAGTGACAGAATCACATTTCACTGAGTCACTGCGTCCCATTTCACGCAGTCACTGCATCCCATTTCACGCAGTCACTGCATCGCATTTCACGCAGTCACTGCATCACATTTCACGCAGTCACTGCATCACATTTCACGCAGTCACTGCATCCCATTTCACGCAGTCACTGCATCGCATTTCACGCAGTCACTGCATCACATTTCACGCAGTCACTGCATCCCATTTCACTCATTCACTGCATCACATGTCACTCAGTCACTGCATCACATTTCAGTCAGTCACTGCATCCCAATTCACTCCATCACTGCATCTCCTTCACCACAGTCACAGCATCCCATTTCCATCAGTCACTGGTTCCCCTATCTCACAGACGCTGCATTCAATTTCCGACACTCACTGTATCCCATTTCCCATAGACACAGCATCTCCTTTCCCACAGTCTCTGCATCTCATTTCAATCAGTGATTGCATCCTACTTCCCAAAAATACTGCATCCCATTTCGCTCAGTCACTGCATCTCATTTCACTCGGGCACTGCATCCCATTTCCCTCAGTTCCTGCATCCCATTTCACTCAGTCACTGCATCCCACTTTCCTCAGTCACTGCATCCCATTTCACTCAGTCACTGCAACCCATTTCACTGAGTCACTGCAACCCATTTCACTCAGTCACTGCATCCCATTTCCCTCAGTCACTGCATCCAATTTCCGTCAGTCACTCCATCCCATTTCCCTCAGTCGCAGCATCCCATTTCCCACAGACACTGAATTTCCTTTCCTTAAACGACTGCATCCCATTTCACTCAGTCACTGCACCCCAAGCCCGCTCGGGCACTGCATCCCTATTAACTCAGCCACTCCTTCCCAGTACCTCAGTCACTGCATCGCATTTCACTCAGTCACTGCTTCTCATTTCACTCAGTCACTGCATCCCATTTCACTCTGCCACTTCATCCTATTTCACTCAGTGACTGCATCACAGTTCACTCAGTGACTGAATCACAGTTCACTCAGTGACTGAATCCCAGTTCACTCAGTGACTGCATCACAGTTCACTCAGTGACTGCATCACAGTTCACTCAGTGACTGAATCACAGTACACTCAGTGAGTGCATCATATTTCACACAGTGACGGAATCACAATTCACTCAGTGACAGAATCACATTTCACTGAGTCACTGCGTCCCATTTCACGCAGTCACTGCATCCCATTTCACGCAGTCACTGCATCGCATTTCACGCAGTCACTGCATCACATTTCACGCAGTCACTGCATCCCATTTCACTCATTCACTGCATCACATGTCACTCAGTCACTGCATCACATTTCAGTCAGTCACTGCATCCCAATTCACTCCATCACTGCATCTCCTTCACCACAGTCACAGCATCCCATTTCCATCAGTCACTGGTTCCCCTATCTCACAGACGCTGCATTCAATTTCCGACACTCACTGTATCCCATTTCCCATAGACACAGCATCTCCTTTCCCTCAGTCTCTGCATCTCATTTCAATCAGTGATTGCATCCTACTTCCCAAAAATACTGCATCCCATTTCGCTCAGTCACTGCATCTCATTTCACTCGGGCACTGCATCCCATTTCCCTCAGTCACAGCATCCCACTTCTCTCAGCCACTGTATCCCATTTCCCTCAGTCACTGCACTCCAAGCCGGCTCGGGCACTGTATCCCTATTAACTCAGTCACTGCATCCCATTTCACTCAGTCACTGCATCGCTTTTCACTCTGTCACTGCATCTCATTTCCATCAGTTACTGCATCATATTTCCATCAAACAATGCATCTCATTTCACTCAGTCACTGCATCCCATTTCACTCAGTCACTGCATCCCATTTCACTCAGTCACTGCAACCCATTTCACTCAGTCACTGCAACCCATTTCGCTCAGTCACTGCATCCCATTTCCGTCAGTCACTCCATCCCATTTCCCTCAGTCGCAGCATCCCATTTCCCACAGGCACTGCATTTCCTTTCCTTAAGTCACTGCATCCCATTTCCCTCAAGTCACTGCATCCCATTTCCCTCAGTCACTGCATCTCATTTCACTTGGTCACTGCATCCCATTTCCCTCAGTCACTGCATCCCATTTCACTCAGTCACTGCATCACATTTTACTCATTCACTGCGTCCCATTTCACGCAGTCTCTGCATCCCTTTTCACTCAGTCACTGCATCCCATTTCACTCTGCCACGACATCACATTTCACGCAGTCACTGCATCCCATTTCCCTCAAGTCACTGCATCCCATCTCACACAGTCACTGTATCCCATTTCACGCAGTCACTGCATCCCATTTCACTCAGTCGCTGCATCCCCTTCACCACAGTCACTGCATCCCATTTCCATCAGTCACTGTTTTCGTATCTCACAGACTGTGCATTCTAAGCTTCTCATTTCACTCAGTCACTGCAGCTCATGTCGCTCTGTCACTGCATCCAATTTCCATCAGTCAGTGCATCTCATTTCACTCAGTCACTGCATCGCATTTCACTCAGTCACTCCTTCCCAGTACCTCAGTCACTGCATCCCATTTCCCTCAGTCACTGCATCACATTTCAATCAGGCACTGCATCTCATTTCACTCAGTCAGTGCACCTCATGTCACTCTGTCACTGCATCCAATTTCCATCAGTCACTGCATCCCATTTCACTCAGTGACGCATCCCATTTCACACAGTGACTGCATCCCAATTCACTCAGTGACTGAATCACATTTCACTGAGTCACTGCATCCCATTTCACTCAGTCACTGCATCCCATTTCACTCAGTCACTGCATCTCCTTCAACACAGTTACTGCATCCCATTTCCATCAGTCACTGTTTCCCGTATCTCACACACGATGCATTCAATTTCCCACACTCAGTGCATCCCATATCCCTCAGTCACTGCATCTCCTTCACCACAGTCACTGCATCGCACTTCCCGCAGTCACTGCATCACATTTCACGCAGTCACTGCGTTGTATTTTACTCAGTCACTGCATCCCATTTCACTCAATCACTGCATCTCCTTCACCATAGTCACTGCATCCCATTTCCATCAGTCAGTGTTTCCCTTATCTCACAGACGCTGTCTTCAATTTCCCACACTCACTGCATCCCATTTCCCATCGTCACAGCATCTCCTTTCCCTCAGTCTCTGCATCTCATTTCAATCAGTGATTGCATCCTACTTCCCAAAAATAGTGCATCCCATTTCGCTCAGTCACAGCATCTCATTTCACTCAGTCACTGCATCCCATTTCCCTCAGTCACTGCATCGCACTTCCCTCTGTCAGTGCATCCGATTTCACTCAGTCACTGCAACCCATTTCACTCAGTCACTGCATCCCATTTCACTCAGTCACTGCATCCCATTTCACTCAGCCACTGCATCCCATTTCACTCAGTGACTGCATCACAGTTCACACAGTGACTGAATCACAGTTCACTCAGTGACTGAATCACAGTACACTCAGTGAGTGCATCATATTTCACTCAGTGACAGAATCGCCTTTCACTCAGTAAGTGAATCACATTTCACTGAGTCACTGCGTCCCATTTCACGCAGTCACTGCGTCCCATTTCACGCAGTCACTGCGTCCCATTTCACGCAGTCACTGCGTCCCATTTCACGCAGTCACTGCGTCCCATTTCACGCAGTCACTGCGTCCCATTTCACGCAGTCACTGCATCCCATTTCACGCAGTCACTGCATCCCATTTCACGCAGTCACTGCATCCCATTGCACTGAGTCACTGCATCCCATTTCACTCAGTCACTGCATCTCCCTCACCTCAGTCACCGCATCCCATTTCGATCAGTCACTGCATCCCATTTCCACCAGTTACTGCATCCCATTTCACTCAGCCACTGCATCCCATTTCACTAAGACAGTGCATCCCATTTCTCTCAGCCACTGTATCCCATTTCCCTCAGTCACTGTACTCCAAGCCGGATCGGGCACTGTATCCCAATTCACTCAGTCACTGCATCGCTTTTCACTCAGTCACTGCATCTCATTTCCGTCAGTTACTGCATCATATTTCCATCAAACAAGGCATCTCATTTCCCTCAGTCACTGCGTCCCATTTCACTCAGTGATGCGTCCAATTTCACTCAGTGGCTCCAACACATTTCACTCAGAGACTGCATCCCATTTCATTCAGTCACTGCATCCCATTTCACTCAGTCACTGCATCCCATTTCACTCAGTCACGGCATCACATTTCTCTCAGTCACTGCATCACATTTCTCTCAGTCACTGCATCACATTTCACTCAGTCACTGCATCACATTTCACACAGTCACTGCATCCCATTTCACTCAGTCACTGCATCTCCTTCACCATAGTCACTGCATCCCATTTTCATCTCTCACTGTTGCCCGTATCTCACAGACACTGCATTCAATTTCCCACACTCACTGCATCCCATTTCCCATCGTGACAGCATCTCCTTTCCCTCAGTCTCTGCATCGCATTTCACTCAGTGGTTGCAACCCATTTCCCTCAGTCACTGCATCCCATTTCACTCAGCCACTGCATCCTATTTGACTCAGTGACTGCATCACAGTTCACTCAGTGACGTAATCACATTTCACTCAGTGACGTAATCACATTTCACTCAGTGACGGAATCACATTTCACTGAGTCACTGCGTCCCATTTCACGCAGTCTCTGCATCCCTTTTCACTCAGTCACTGCATCCCATTTCACTCTGCCACGACATCACATTTCACGCAGTCACTGCATCCCATTTCCATCAGTCACTGCATCCCATCTCACACAGTCACTGCATCCCATTTCACGCAGTCACTGCATCCCATTTCACGCAGTCACTGCATCCCATTTCACTCAGTCGCTGCATCCCCTTCACCACAGTCACTGCATCCCATTTCCATCAGTCACTGTTTTCGTATCTCACAGACAGTGCATTCTAAGCTTCTCATTTCACTCAGTCACTGCAGCTCATGTCGCTCTGTCACTGCATCCAATTTCCATCAGTCAGTGCATCTCATTTCACTCAGTCACTGCATCGCATTTCACTCAGTCACTCCTTCCCAGTACCTCAGTCACTGCATCCCATTTCCCTCAGTCACTGCATCACATTTCAATCAGGCACTGCATCTCATTTCACTCAGTCAGTGCACCTCATGTCACTCTGTCACCGCATCCAATTTCCATCAGTCACTGCATCCCATGTCACTCAGTGACGCATCCCATTTCACTCAGTGACAGCTTCCCAATTCACTCAGTGACTGCATCCCAATTCACTCAGTGACTGAATCACATTTCACTCAGTCACTGCATCGCATTTCACGCAGTCACTGCATCCCATTTCACTCAGTCACTGCATCCCATTTTACTCAGTCACTGCATCTCCTTCACCATAGTCACTGCATCCCATTTCCATCAGTCACTGTTTCCCTTATCTCACAGACGCTGCATTCAATTTCCCACACTCACTGCATCCCATTTCCCATCGTCACAGCATCTCCTTTCCCTCAGTCTCTGCATCTCATTTCAATCAGTGATTGCATCCTACTTACCAAAAATAGTGCATCCCATTTCGCTCAGTCACTGCATCTCATTTCACTCAGTCACTGCATCCCATTTCCCTCAGTCACTGCATCCCATTTTCCTCAGTCACTGCATCCCATTTTCCTCAGTCACTGCATCGCACTTCCCTCTGTCAGTGCATCCCATTTCACTCAGTCACTGCAACCGATTTCACTCGTCACTGCCACCCATTTCGCTCAGTCACTGCATCCCATTTCCGTCAGTCACTGCATCCCATTTCCCTCAGTCGCAGCATTCCATTTCCCACAGACACTGCATTTCCTTTCCTTAAGTCACTGCATCCCATTTCACTCAGTCACTGCACCCCAAGCCCGCTCGGGCACTGCATCCCTATTAACTCAGTCACTCCTTCCCAGTACCTCAGTCACTGCATCGCATTTCAGTCAGTCACTGCATCTCATTTCACTCAGTCACTGCATCTCATTTCACTCAGCCACTGCATCCCATTTCACTCAGCCACTGCATCCCATTTCACTCAGCCACTGCATCCCATTTCACTCAGCCACTGCATCACAGTTCACTCAGTGACTGAATCACAGTTCACTCAGTGACTGAATCACAGTACACTCAGTGAGTGCATCATATTTCACTCAGTGACGGAATCACCTTTCACTCAGTGAGTGAATCACATTTCACTGAGTCACTGCATCCCATTTCACGCAGTCACTGCATCCCATTTCACGCAGTCACTGCATCCCATTGCACTCAGTCACTGCATCCCATTTCACTCAGTCACTGCATCACATTTCACTCAGTCACTGCATCACATTTCACTCAGTCACTGCATCCCAATTCACTCCATCACTGCATCTCCCTCACCTCAGTCACCGCATCCCATTTCGATCAGTCACTGCATCCCATTTCCACCAGTTACTGCATCCCATTTCACTCAGCCACTGCATCCCATTTCACTAAGACAGTGCATCCCATTTCTCTCAGCCACTGTATCCCATTTCCCTCAGTCACTGTACTCCAAGCCGGCTCGGGCACTGTATCCCTATTAACTCAGTCACTGCATCCCATTTCACTCAGTCACTGCATCGCTTTTCACTCTGTCACTGCATCTCATTTCCATCAGTTACTGCATCATATTTCCATCAAACAAGGCATCTCATTTCACTCAGTCACTGCATCGCATTTCACTCTGTCAGTGCTTCCCATTTCACTTAGTCACTGCATCCCATTTCACTCAGTCACTGCATCACATTTCACACAGTCACTGTATCCCATTTCACTCAGTCACTGCATCTCCTTCACCATAGTCACTGCATCCCATTTTCATCTCTCACTGTTCCCCGTATCTCACAGACGCTGCATTCAATTTCCCACACTCACTGCATCCCATTTCCCATCGTCACAGCATCTCCTTTCCCTCAGTCTCTGCATCGCATTTCACTCCATGATTGCATCCCATTTCCCTCAGTCACTGCATCCCATTTCCGTCAGTCACTGCATCCCATTGCACTCAGGCACTATATCCCATTTCCCTCAGTCACTGCACCCCAAGCCCGCTCGGGCACTGCATCACTATTCACTCAGTCACTGCATCCCATGTCCCACAGTAATTGCATCACATTTCCATCAGTCACTACATCTCATTTCACTAATTCACTGCATCCCATTTCACGCAGTCACTGCATCCCATTTCCCTCAGTCACAGCATCTCATTTCACTCGGTCACTGCATCCCATTTCCCTCAGTCATTGCATCCCAATTCTCTCAGTCACTGCATCCCATGTCCGTGTGACAGTGCATCCCATGTCCGTGTGTCACTGCATCCCATGTCCCTCAGTCACTGCATCACATGTCCCTGAGTCACTGCATCCCATGTCCCTCAGTCACTGCATCCCATGTCCTTCAGTCACTGCATCCCATGTCCCTCAGTCACTGCATCCCATGTCCCTCAGTCACTGCATCCCATTTCACTCTGTCACTGCATCTCATTTCCGTCAGTTACTGCATCATATTTCCATCAGCAAGGCATCTCGTTTCACTGAGTCACTGCATCGCATTTCACTCAGTCAGTGCTTCCCATTTCACTCAGTCACTGCATCCCATTTCCCTCAGTCACTGCGTCCCATTTCACTCAGTGATGCGTCCAATTTCAGTCAGTGACTGCAACACATTTCGCTCAGAGACTGCATCCCATTTCCACCAGTTACTGCATCCCATTTCACTCAGCCACTGCATCCCATTTCACTAAGACAGTGCATTCCATTTCTCTCAGCCACTGTATCCCATTTCCCTCAGTCACAGTACTCCAAGCCGGCTCGGGCACTGCATCCCTATTAACTCAGTCACTCCTTCCCAGGACCTCAGTCACTGAATCCCATGTCCCACAGTAACTGCATCCAATTTCCATCAGTCACTGCATCTCATTTCACTCATTAACTGCATCCCATTTCAATCAGACACTGCATCCCATCTCACTCAGACACTGCATCCCATCTCACTCAGTCACTGCATCCCATTTCCCTCAGTCACTGCATCCCATTTCCATTCGTCACTGGTTCCCGTATCTCACAGGCGCTGCATTCAATTTCCGACACTCACTGTATCCCATTTCCCATAGACACAGCATCTCCCTTCCCTCAGACTCTGCATCTCACTTCAATCAGTGATTGCATCCTACTTCCCACAAATACTGCATCCGATTTCGCTCAGTCACTGCATCTCATTTCACTTGGTCACTGCAAGTCATTTCCCTCAGTCACTGCATCCCATTTCCCTCAGTCACTGCATCTCATTTCCGTCAGTTACTGCATCATATTTCCATCAAACAATGCATCTCATTTCACTCAGTCAGTGCATCCCATTTCCCTCAGTCAGTGCATCCCATTTCACTCAGTCACTGCATCCCATTTCACTCAGTCACTGCATCCCATTTCACTCAGTCACGGCAACCATTTCGCTCAGTCACTGCATCCCATTTCCGTCAGTCACTCCATCCCATTTCCCTCAGTCGCAGCATCCCATTTCCCACAGACACTGCATTTCCTTTCCTTAAGTCACTGCATCCCATTTCCCTCAGTCACTGCATCTCATTTCACTCGGTCACTGCATCCCATTTCCCTCAGTCACTGCATCCCATTTCCCTCAGTCACTGCATCCCATTTCCCTCAGTCACTGCATCCCATTTCCCTCAGTCACTGCATCACATTTTACTCAGTCACTGCATCCCATTTCACTCAGTCACTGGATCTCCTTCACCATAGTCACTGCATCCCATTTCCATCAGTCACAGTTTCCCGTATCTCACAGGCGCTGCATTCAATTTCCGACACTCACTGCATCCCATTTCCCAGAATCACAGCGACTCCTTTCCCTCAGTCACTGCATCTCATTTCACTCAGTCACTGCATCCCATTTCCCACAGTCACTGCATCCCATTTCCCTCAGTCACTGCGTCCCATTTCACTCAGTGATGCGTCCAATTTCAGTCAGTGACTGCAACACATTTCGCTCAGAGACTGCATCCCATTTCCACCAGTTACTGCATCCCATTTCACTCAGCCACTGCATCCCATTTCACTAAGACAGTGCATTCCATTTCTCTCAGCCACTGTATCCCATTTCCCTCAGTCACAGTACTCCAAGCCGGCTCGGGCACTGCATCCCTATTAACTCAGTCACTCCTTCCCAGGACCTCAGTCAC
This sequence comes from Stegostoma tigrinum, assembly GCF_030684315.1. Lineage (NCBI taxonomy): Eukaryota > Metazoa > Chordata > Chondrichthyes > Orectolobiformes > Stegostomatidae > Stegostoma > Stegostoma tigrinum. The sequence continues at coordinate 253,554 of NW_026728106.1, forward strand.
TGAATCCCATGTCCCACAGTAGCTGCATCCAATTTCCATCAGTCACTGCATCTCATTTCACTCATTAACTGCATCCCATTTCAATCAGACACTGCATCCCATCTCACTCAGACACTGCATCCCATCTCACTCAGTCACTGCATCCCATTTCCCTCAGTCACTGCATCCCATTTCCCTCAGTCACTGTACTCCAAGCCGGCTCGGGCACTGTATCCCTATTAACTCAGTCACTGCATCCCATTTCACTCAGTCACTGCATCGCTTTTCACTCTGTCACTGCATCTCATTTCCATCAGTTACTGCATCATATTTCCATCAAACAAGGCATCTCATTTCACTCAGTCACTGCATCGCATTTCACTCTGTCAGTGCTTCCCATTTCACTTAGTCACTGCATCCCATTTCACTCAGTCACTGCATCACATTTCACACAGTCACTGCATCACATTTCACACAGTCACTGTATCCCATTTCACTCAGTCACTGCATCTCCTTCACCATAGTCACTGCATCCCATTTTCATCTCTCACTGTTCCCCGTATCTCACAGACGCTGCATTCAATTTCCCACACTCACTGCATCCCATTTCCCATCGTCACAGCATCTCCTTTCCCTCAGTCTCTGCATCGCATTTCACTCCATGATTGCATCCCATTTCCCTCAGTCACTGCATCCCATTTCCGTCAGTCACTGCATCCCATTGCACTCAGGCACTATATCCCATTTCCCTCAGTCACTGCACCCCAAGCCCGCTCGGGCACTGCATCACTATTCACTCAGTCACTGCATCCCATGTCCCACAGTAATTGCATCACATTTCCATCAGTCACTACATCTCATTTCACTAATTCACTGCATCCCATTTCACGCAGTCACTGCATCCCATTTCCCTCAGTCACAGCATCTCATTTCACTCGGTCACTGCATCCCATTTCCCTCAGTCATTGCATCCCAATTCTCTCAGTCACTGCATCCCATGTCCGTGTGACAGTGCATCCCATGTCCGTGTGTCACTGCATCCCATGTCCCTCAGTCACTGCATCACATGTCCCTGAGTCACTGCATCCCATGTCCCTCAGTCACTGCATCCCATGTCCTTCAGTCACTGCATCCCATGTCCCTCAGTCACTGCATCCCATGTCCCTCAGTCACTGCATCCCATTTCACTCTGTCACTGCATCTCATTTCCGTCAGTTACTGCATCATATTTCCATCAGCAAGGCATCTCATTTCACTGAGTCACTGCATCGCATTTCACTCAGTCAGTGCTTCCCATTTCACTCAGTCACTGCATCCCATTTCCCTCAGTCACTGCGTCCCATTTCACTCAGTGATGCGTCCAATTTCAGTCAGTGACTGCAACACATTTCGCTCAGAGACTGCATCCCATTTCCACCAGTTACTGCATCCCATTTCACTCAGCCACTGCATCCCATTTCACTAAGACAGTGCATTCCATTTCTCTCAGCCACTGTATCCCATTTCCCTCAGTCACAGTACTCCAAGCCGGCTCGGGCACTGCATCCCTATTAACTCAGTCACTCCTTCCCAGGACCTCAGTCACTGAATCCCATGTCCCACAGTAGCTGCATCCAATTTCCATCAGTCACTGCATCTCATTTCACTCATTAACTGCATCCCATTTCAATCAGACACTGCATCCCATCTCACTCAGACACTGCATCCCATCTCACTCAGTCACTGCATCCCATTTCCCTCAGTCACTGCATCCCATTTCCCTCAGTCACTGTACTCCAAGCCGGCTCGGGCACTGTATCCCTATTAACTCAGTCACTGCATCCCATTTCACTCAGTCACTGCATCGCTTTTCACTCTGTCACTGCATCTCATTTCCATCAGTTACTGCATCATATTTCCATCAAACAAGGCATCTCATTTCACTCAGTCACTGCATCGCATTTCACTCTGTCAGTGCTTCCCATTTCACTTAGTCACTGCATCCCATTTCACTCAGTCACTGCATCACATTTCACACAGTCACTGCATCACATTTCACACAGTCACTGTATCCCATTTCACACAGTCACTGTATCCCATTTCACTCAGTCACTGCATCTCCTTCACCATAGTCACTGCATCCCATTTTCATCTCTCACTGTTCCCCGTATCTCACAGACGCTGCATTCAATTTCCCACACTCACTGCATCCCATTTCCCATCGTCACAGCATCTCCTTTCCCTCAGTCTCTGCATCGCATTTCACTCCATGATTGCATCCCATTTCCCTCAGTCACTGCATCCCATTTCCGTCAGTCACTGCATCCCATTGCACTCAGGCACTATATCCCATTTCCCTCAGTCACTGCACCCCAAGCCCGCTCGGGCACTGCATCACTATTCACTCAGTCACTGCATCCCATGTCCCACAGTAATTGCATCACATTTCCATCAGTCACTACATCTCATTTCACTAATTCACTGCATCCCATTTCACGCAGTCACTGCATCCCATTTCCCTCAGTCACAGCATCTCATTTCACTCGGTCACTGCATCCCATTTCCCTCAGTCATTGCATCCCAATTCTCTCAGTCACTGCATCCCATGTCCGTGTGACAGTGCATCCCATGTCCGTGTGTCACTGCATCCCATGTCCCTCAGTCACTGCATCACATGTCCCTGAGTCACTGCATCCCATGTCCCTCAGTCACTGCATCCCATGTCCTTCAGTCACTGCATCCCATGTCCCTCAGTCACTGCATCCCATGTCCCTCAGTCACTGCATCCCATTTCACTCTGTCACTGCATCTCATTTCCGTCAGTTACTGCATCATATTTCCATCAGCAAGGCATCTCGTTTCACTGAGTCACTGCATCGCATTTCACTCAGTCAGTGCTTCCCATTTCACTCAGTCACTGCATCCCATTTCCCTCAGTCACTGCGTCCCATTTCACTCAGTGATGCGTCCAATTTCAGTCAGTGACTGCAACACATTTCGCTCAGAGACTGCATCCCATTTCCACCAGTTACTGCATCCCATTTCACTCAGCCACTGCATCCCATTTCACTAAGACAGTGCATTCCATTTCTCTCAGCCACTGTATCCCATTTCCCTCAGTCACAGTACTCCAAGCCGGCTCGGGCACTGCATCCCTTTTAACTCAGTCACTCCTTCCCAGGACCTCAGTCACTGAATCCCATGTCCCACAGTAACTGCATCCAATTTCCATCAGTCACTGCATCTCATTTCACTCATTAACTGCATCCCATTTCAATCAGACACTGCATCCCATCTCACTCAGACACTGCATCCCATCTCACTCAGTCACTGCATCCCATTTCCCTCAGTCACTGCATCTCATTTCACTCGGTCAGTGCATCCCATTTCACGCAGTCACTGCATCCCATTTCACTCAGTCACTGCATCCCCTTCACCACAGTCACTGCATCCCATTTCCATCAGTCACTGTTTCCCGTATCTCACAGACAGTGCATTCAATGCTTCTCATTTCACTCAGACACTGCAGCTCATGTCGCTCTGCCACTGCATCTAATTTCCATCAGTCAGTGCATCTCATTTCACTCAGTCAGTGCATCTCATTTCACTCAGTCAGTGCATCGCATTTAACTCAGTCACTCCTTCCCAGTACCTCAGTCACTGCATCACATTTCAATCAGACACTGCATCTCATTTCACTCAGTCAGTGCACCTCATGTCACTCTGTCACTGCATCCAATTTCCATCAGTCACTGCATCCCATTTCACTCAGTGATGCATCCCATTTCACTCAGTGACTGCATCCCAATTCACTCAGTGACTGAATCACATTTCACTCAGTCACTGCATCGCATTTCACGCAGTCACTGCATCTCCTTCAACTCAGTTACTGCATCCCATTTCCGTCAGTCACTGTTTCCCGTATCTCACAGACGCTGCATTCAATTTCACACACTCAGTGCATCCCATTTCCCATAATGACAGGATCTCCTTGCCCTCAGTGTCATCAACTCATTTCACTCAGTGATTGCTTCCTTCTTCCCACAAATACTGCACGCCATTTCCCTCAGTCACTGCATCCCATTTCCGTCAGTCACTGCATCTCATGTCACTCGGTCAGTGCATCTTATTTCCCTCAGTCACTACATCCGATTTCACTCAGTCACTGCATCCCATTTCGCTCAGTCACTGCATCCCATTTCCCTCAGTGATGCATCCCATTTCCCTCAGTCAATGTATCCCATTTGCATCAGTCACTGCATCCCATTTGCATCAGTCACTGCATCCCATTTGCATCAGTCACTGCATCCCATTTCACACAATCACTGCATCCCATTTCACTCAGACACTGCATCTCATTTCCTTCAGTCACTGCATCCCATTTCCCTCAGTCACTGCGTCCCATTTCCATCAGTCACTGCATCACATTTCCGTCAATCACTGCATCCCATGCCCGTCAGTCAAGGCATCCCATTTCCGTGTGTCACTGCATTCCAATTCACTCAGTCACTGCATCGCATTTCCCACAGTCACTGCATCCCATTTCCATCAGTCATTGCAACCCATTTTCCCTCAGTCACTGCATCCCATTTCACTCAGTCACTGCGTCCCATTTCCCTCAGTGACGCATCCCATTTCACTCAGCGACTCCATCCCATTTCACTCAGTGACTAAATCACATTTCACTCAGTCACTGCATCCGATTTCACTCAGTCACTGCATCCCATGTCAAGCAGTCACTGCATCACATTTCACTCAGTCACTGCATCCCATTTCACTCAGTCACTGCATCACATTTCCATCAGTCACTGTTTCCCGTATCTCACAGACGATGCATTCAATTTCCCACACTCACTGCATCCCATTTCCCATAGTCACAGAATCTCCTTTCCTTCAGTCTCTGCATCGCATTTCACTCCGTGATTGCATCCTCCTTGCTACAAATACTGCATCCCATGTCCCTCAGTCACTGCATCCCATTTCCCTCAGTCACTGCATCGCATTTCCCTCAGTGACTGCATCCCATTTCCCTCAGTGACTGCATCCCATTTCCATCAGTCACTGCATCACATTTCCGTCAATCACTGAATCCCATTTCCGTCAGTCAAGGCATCCCATTTCCGTGTGTCACTGCATCCCAATTCACTCAGTCACTGCATCGCATTTCCCACAGTCACTGCATCCCATTTCCATCAGTCACTGTATCCCATTTCCATCAGTCATTGCAACCCATTTTCCCTCAGTCACTGCATCCCATTTCACACAAACAGTGCATCCCATTTTATTCAGTGACTGCATCACATTTCACTCAGTCACTGCATCCCATTTCACTCAGTCACTGCATCCCATTTCACTCAGTCACTGCATCCCATTTCCCTCAGTCACTGCATCTCATTTCCCACAGTCACTGCATCTCATTTCCCTCAGTCACTGCATCCCATTTCCATCAGTCACTGCATCACATTTCCGTCAATCACTGAATCCCATTTCCGTCAGTCAAGGCATCCCATTTCCGTGTGTCACTGCATCCCAATTCACTCAGTCACTGCATCGCATTTCCCACAGTCACTGCATCCCATTTCCATCAGTCACTGTATCCCATTTCCATCAGTCATTGCAACCCATTTTCCCTCAGTCACTGCATCCCATTTCACACAAACAGTGCATCCCATTTTATTCAGTGACTGCATCACATTTCACTCAGTCACTGCATCCCATTTCACTCAGTCACTGCATCCCATTTCACTCAGTCACTGCATCCCATTTCCCTCAGTCACTGCATCTCATTTCCCACAGTCACTGCATCTCATTTCCCTCAGTCACTGCATCCCATTTCCATCAGTCACTGCATCACATTTCCGTCAATCACTGAATCCCATTTCCGTCAGTCAAGGCATCCCATTTCCGTGTGTCACTGCATCCCAATTCACTCAGTCACTGCATCGCATTTCCCACAGTCACTGCATCCCATTTCCATCAGTCACTGTATCCCATTTCCATCAGTCATTGCAACCCATTTTCCCTCAGTCACTGCATCCCATTTCACACAAACAGTGCATCCCATTTTATTCAGTGACTGCATCACATTTCACTCAGTCACTGCATCCCATTTCACTCAGTCACTGCATCCCATTTCCCTCAGTCACTGCATCCCATTTCCCTCAGTCACTGCATCTCATTTCCCTCAGTCACTGCATCCCATTTCCCTCAGTCACTGCATCCCATTTGCATCCGTCACTGCATCACATTTCACGCAGTGACTGCATCACATTTCACGCAGTCACTGCATCCCATTTCACTCAATCACTGCATCCCATTTCACTCAGCCACTGCATCACATTTCACTCAGTGACTGAATCACATTTCACTCAGTCACTGCATCCCATTTCACGCAGTCACTGCATCCCATTTCACTCAACCACTGCATCTCATTTCCGTCAGTTACAGCATCATATTTCCATCAAACAAGGCATCTCATTTCACTCAGTCACTGCATCGCATTTCACTCAATCAGTACTTCCCATTTCACTTAGTCACTGCATCTCATTTCACTTAGTCACTGCATCCCATTTCCCTCAATCACTGCATCCCATTTCACTCAGAGACTGCATCCCATTTCACTCAGTCACTGCATCCCATTTCACTCAGTCACTGCATCCCATTTCACTCAGTCACTGCATCACATTTCACTCAGTCACTGCATCTCATTTCACTTCGTCACTGCATCCCATTTCCCTCAATCACTGCATCCCATTTCACTCAGTGATGCATCCCATTTCACTCAGTCAATGTATCCTATTTGCATCAGTCACTGCATCCCATTTCACTCAGTCACTGCATCACATTTCTCTCAGTCACTGCATCACATTTCACACAGTCACTGCATCACATTTCACACAGTCACTGCATCCCATTTCACTCAGTCAATGCATCTCGTTCACCATAGTCACTGCATTCCATTTCCATCGGTCACTGTTTCCCCTATCTCACAGGCGCTGCATTCAATTTCCCACACTCACTGCATCCCATTTCCCATAGTCACAGCATCTCCTTTCCCTCAGTCTCTGCATCGCATTTCACTCAGTCAATGCTTCCCATGTCCCTCAGTCACTGCATCTGATTTCACTCAGGCACTGTATCCCATTTCCCTCACTCACTGCACCCCAAGTCCGCTCAGGCATTGCATCCCCATGAACTCAGTCACTCCTTCCCAGTACCTCAGTCACTGCATCCCAATTCCCTCAGGTACTGCATCACATTTCCATCAGATACTGCAGCTAATGTCACTCTGTCACTGCTTCCCTTTTCCCTCAGTCACTGCATCCCATTTCACTCAGTCAGTGCGTCCCTTTTCGGTCAGGCACTGTATCCCATTTCCCTCAGTCACTGCACCCCATGCCCGCTCGGGCACTGATTCCCTATTAACTCAGAAACTCCTTCCAGTACCTCTGTCACTGCAGCTCATGTCCCTCAGTCACTGCATCCTATTTCCCTCAGTCACTGCATCCCATGTCCCTCAGTCACTGCATCCCATGTCCCTGAGTCACTGCATCCCATGTCCCTTAGTCACTGCATCCCATGTCGCTCAGTCACTGCATCCCATTTCACACAATCAGTGCATCCCATTTCACACAATCAGTGCATCTCATTTCCCTCAGTCACTGCATCCCATTTCCCTCAGTCACTGCAACCCATTTCCCTCAGTCAATGTATCCCATTTCCCTCAGTCACTGCATCCCATTTCCCTGAGTCACTGCATCCCATTTCCCTGAGTCACTGCTTCCCATTTCCCTCAGTCACTGCATCCCATTTCCCTCAGTCAGTGCATCCCATTTCCCTCAGTCACTGCATCCCATTTCACACAATCACTGCATCCCATTTCACTCAGACACTGCATCTCATTTCCCTCAGTCACTGCATCCCATTTCCCTCAGTTACTGCATCCCATTTTCATCAGTCACTGCATCACATTTCCATCAATCACTGCATCCCATTTCCTTCAGTCAAGGCATCCCATTTCCCTGTGTCACTGCATCCCAATTCACTCAGTCACTGCATCGCATTTCCCACAGTCAGTGCATCCCATTTTCATCAGTCACTATATCCCATTTCCATCAGTCATTGCAACCCATTTTCCCTCAGTCACTGCATCCCATTTCCCACAGTCACTGCACCCCATTTCCATCAGTCACTATATCCCATTTCCATCACTCATTGCAACCCATTTTCCCTCAGTCACTGCATCCCATTTCACTCAGTCACTGCATCCCATTTCCCTCAGTCACTGCATCTCATTTCCCTCAGTCACTGCATCTCATTTCACTCAGTCACTGCATCCCATTTCACTCAGTGATGCATCCCATTTCACTCAGTCACTGCATCCCATTACCCTCAGTCACTGCATCCCATTTCACTCAGTCACTGCATTCCATTTCACTCAGTCGCTGCATCCCTTTCACCACAGTCACTGCATCCCATTTCCATCAGTCACTGTTTCCCGTATCTCACAGACAGTGCATTCAATGCTTCTCATTTTACTCAGTTTCTGCAGCGCATGTCGCTCTGTCACTGCATCCAATTTCCATCAGTCAGTGCATCTCATATCACTCAGTCAGTGCATCGCATTTCACTCAGTCACTGCATCGCATTTCACTCAGTCACTCCTACACAGTACCTCAGTCACTGCATCCCATTTCCCTCAGTCACTGCATCACATTTCAATCAGACACTGCATATCATTTCACTCAGTCACTGCACCTCATGTCACTCTGTCACTGCATCCAATTTCCATCAGTCACTGCATCCCATTTCACTCAGTGATGCATCCCATTTCACTCAGTGACTGCATCCCAATTCACTCAGTGACTGCATCCTATTTCCCTCAGTCACTGCATCCCATTTCACACAATCACTGCATCCCATTTCACTTAGACAATGCATCTCATTTCCCTCAGTCACTGCATCCCATTTCCGTCAATCACTGAATCCCATTTCCGTCAGTCAAGGCATCCCATTTCCGTGTGTCACTGCATCCCATTTCCCTCAGTCACTGCATCACATTTCCATCAGTCACTGCATCACATTTCCGTCAATCACTGAATCCCATTTCCGTCAGTCAAGGCATCCCATTTCACACAAACAGTGCATCTCATTTCACTCAGACAATGCATCTCATTTCCCTCAGTCACTGCATCCCAATTCACTCAGTCACTGCATCGCATTTCCCAAAGTCACTGCATCCCATTTCCATCAGTCACTGTATCCCATTTCCATCACTCATTGCAACCCATTTTCCCTCAGTCACTGCATCCCATTTCACAAAAACAGTGCATCCCATTTTATTCAGTGACTGCATCACATTTCACTCAGTCACTGCATCCAATTCCCATCAGTCACTGCATCCCATTTCACTCAGTGACTGCATCCCAATTCACTCAGTGACTGAATCACATTTCACGCAGTCACTGCATCGCATTTCACGCAGTCACTGCATCGCATTTCACTCAGTCACTGCATCCCATTTCACTCAGTCACTGCATCCCATTTCACTCAGTCACTGCATCTCCTTCAACACAGTTACTGCATCCCATTTCCCTCAGTCACTGCATCCCATTTCCCTCAGTCACTGCATCTCATTTCCCTCAGTCACTGCATCTCATTTCTTTCAGTCACTGCAACCCATTTCCCTCAGTCAATGTATCCCATTTGCATCAGTCACTGCATCCCATTTCACACAATCACTCTATCCCATTTCACTCAGACACTGCGTCTCATTTCCTTCAGTCACTGCATCCCATTAACCTCAGTCACTGCGTCCCATTTCCATCAGTCACTGCATCACATTTCCGTCAATCACTGCATCCCATTCCCGTCAGTCAAGGCATCCCATTTCCGTGTGTCACTGCATTCCAATTCACTCAGTCACTGCATCACATTGCCCACAGTCACTGCATCCCATTTCCATCAGTCATTATATCCCATTTCCATCAGTCATTGCAACCCATTTTCCCTCAGTCACTGCATCCCATTTCACTCAGTCACTGCATCCCATTTCCCTCAGTGATGCATCCCATTTCACTCAGCGACTGCATCCCATTTCACTCAGTGACTAAATCACATTTCACTCAGTCACTGCATCCGATTTCACTCAGTCACTGCATCCCATTTCAAGCAGTCACTGCATCCCATTTCAAGCAGTCACTGCATCCCATTTCACTCAATCACTGCATCACATGTCCATCAGTCACTGTTTCCCGTATCTCACAGATGATGCATTCAGTTTCCCACACTCACTGCATCCCATTTCCCATAGTCACAGCATCTCCTTTCCCTCAGTCTCTGCATCGCATTTCACTCCGTGATTGCATCCTCCTTCCTACAAATACTGCATCCCATGTCCCTCAGTCACTGCATCCCATTTCCCTGAGTCACTGCATCCCATTTCCCTCAGTCACTGCATCCCATTTCACACAATCACTGCATCCCATTTCACTCAGTCACTGCATCCCATTTCACTCAGTCACTGCATCTCATTTCACTCAGTCACTGCATCCCATTTCCCTCAATCACTTCATCTCATTTCACTCAGGCACTGTATCCCATTTCCCTCACTCACTGCACCCCAAGTCCGCTCAGGCACTGCATCCCCATGAACTCAGTCACTCCTTCCCAGTACCTCAGTCACTGCATCCCATTTCCCTCAGGTACTGCATCACATTTCCATCAGTCACTATATCCCATTTCCATCACTCATTGCAACCCATTTTCCCTCAGTCACTGCATCCCATTTCCCACAGTCACTGCATCCCATTTCCATCAGTCACTATATCCCATTTCCATCACTCATTGCAACCCATTTTCCCTCAGTCACTGCATCCCATTTCACTCAGTCACTGCATCCCATTTCCCTCAGTCACTGCATCTCATTTCCCTCAGTCACTGCATCTCATTTCACTCAGTCACTGCATCCCATTTCACTCAGTCGCTGCATCCCCTTCACCACAGTCACTGCATCTCATTTCCATCAGTCACTGTTTCCCGTATCTCACAGACAGTGCATTCAATGCTTCTCATTTTACTCAGTCTCTGCAGCGCATGTCGCTCTGTCACTGCATCCAATTTCCATCAGTCAGTGCATCTCATATCACTCAGTCAGTGCATCTCATATCACTCAGTCAGTGCATCGCATTTCACTCAGTCAGTGCATCGCATTTCACTCAGTCACTGCATCGCATTTCACTCAGTCACTCCGACACAGTACCTCAGTCACTGCATCCCATTTCCCTCAGTCACTGCATCACATTTCAATCAGACACTGCATATCATTTCACTCAGTCACTGAACCTCATGTCACTCTGTCACTGCATCCAATTTCCATCAGTCACTGCATCCCATTTCACTCAGTGATGCATCCCATTTCCCACAGTCACTGCCTCCCATTTCCATCAGTCACTGCATCACATTTCCGTCAATCACTGCATCCCATTCCCGTCAGTCAAGGCATCCCATTTCCTTGTGTCACTGCATTCCAATTCACTCAGTCACTGCATCGCATTTCCCACAGTCACTGCATCCCATTTCCATCAGTCACTATATCCCATTTCCATCAGTCATTGCAACCCATTTTCCCTCAGTCACTGCATCCCATTTCCCTCAGTGATGCATCCCATTTCACTCAGCGACTGCATCCCATTTCACTCAGTGACGAAATCACATTTCACTCAGTCACTGCATCCCATTTCACTCAGTCACTGCATCCCATTTCAAGCAGTCACTGCATCCCATTTCACTCAATCACTGCATCACATTTCCATCAGTCACTGTTTCCCGTATCTCACAGATGATGCATTCAATTTCCCACACTCACTGCATCCCATTTCCCATAGTCACAGCATCTCCTTTCCCTCAGTCTCTGCATCGCATTTCACTCCGTGATTGCATCCTCCTTCCTACAAATACTGCATCCCATGTCCCTCAGTCACTGCATCCCATTTCCCTCAGTCACTGCATCGCATTTCACTCAGTCACTGCATCGCATTTCACTCAATCACTGCATCCCATTTCCCTCAGTCACTGCATCCCATTTCACACAATCACTGCATCCTATTTCACTCAGCCACTGCATCCTATTTCACTCAGTGACTGCATCACATTACCCTCAGTGACTGTATCACAGTTCACTCAGTGACTGAATCACAGTACACTCAGTGAGTGCATCATATTTCACTCAGTGACGGAATCACATTTCACTCAGTGACTGAATCACATTTCACTGAGTCACTGCGTCCCATTTCACGCAGCCACTGCATCCCATTTCACGCAGTCACTGCATCGCATTTCACGCAGTCACTGCATCGCATTTCACGCAGTCACTGCATCGCATTTCACGCAGTCACTGCATCCTATTTCACTCAGTCACTGCATCACATTTCACTCAGTCACTGCATCCCATTTCACTCAGTCACTGCATCACATTTCACTCAGTCACTGCATCCCATTCCACTCAGTCACTGCATCCCATTCCACTCAGTCACTGCATACCATTTCACTCAGTCACTGCATACCATTTCACTCAGTCACTGCATACCATTCCACTCAGTCACTGCATACCATTTCACTCAGTCACTGCATCCCATTTCCCTCAATCACTTCATCTCATTTCACTCAGGCACTGTATCCCATTTCCCTCACTCACTGCACCCCAGGTCCGCTCAGGCACTGCATCCCCATGAACTCAGTCACTCCTTCCCAGTACCTCAGTCACTGCATCCCATTTCCCTCAGGTACTGCATCACATTTCCATCAGATACTGCAGCTCATGTCACTCTGTCACTGCATCCCTTTTCCCTCAGTCACTGCATCCCATTTCCCACAGTCACTGCATCCCATTTCCATCAGTCACTATATCCCATTTCCATCACTCATTGCAACCCATTTTCCCTCAGTCACTGCATCCCATTTCACTCAGTCACTGCATCCCATTTCCCTCAGTCACTGCATCCCATTTCACTCAGTCACTGCATCCCATTTCCCTCAGTCACTGCATCTCATTTCCCTCAGTCACTGCATCTCATTTCCCTCAGTCACTGCATCTCATTTCACTCAGTCACTGCATCCCATTTCACTCAGTCACTGCATCCCATTTCACTCAGTCACTGCATCCCATTTCACTCAGTCGCTGCATCCCCTTCACCACAGTCACTGCATCCCATTTCCATCAGTCACTGTTTCCCGTATCTCACAGACAGTGCATTCAATGCTTCTCATTTTACTCAGTCACTGCATCGCATTTCACTCAGTCACTCCGACACAGTACCTCGGTCACTGCATCCCATTTCCCTCAGTCACTGCATCACATTTCAATCAGACACTGCATATCATTTCACTCAGTCACTGCACCTCATGTCACTCTGTCACTGCATCCAATTTCCATCAGTCACTGCATCCCATTTCACTCAGTGATGCATCCCATTTCACTCAGTGACTGCATCCCAATTCACTCAGTGACTGCATCCCAATTCACTCAGTCACTGCATCCCATTTCCCTCAGTCACTGCATCTCCTTCAACACAGTTACTGCATCCCATTTTCCTCAGTCACTGCATCCCATTTCCCTCAGTCACTGCATCCCATTTCCCTCAGTCACTGCATCTCATTTCTTTCAGTCACTGCAACCCATTTCCCTCAGTCAATGTATCCCATTTGCATCAGTCACTGCATCCCATTTGCATCAGTCACTGCATCCCATTTCACACAATCACTGCATCCCATTTCACTCAGACACTGCATCTCATTTTCTTCAGTCACTGCATCCCATTTCCCTCAGTCACTGCGTCCCATTTCCATTAGTCACTGCATCACATTTCCGTCAATCACTGCATCCCATTCCCGTCAGTCAAGGCATCCCATTTCCGTGTGTCATTGCATTCCAATTCACTCAGTCACTGCATCGCATTTCCCACAGTCACTGCATCCCATTTCCATCAGTCACTATATCCCATTTCCATCAGTCATTGCAACCCATTTTTCCTCAGTCACTGCATCCCATTTCACTCAGTCTCTGCATCCCATTTCCCTCAGTGATGCATCCCATTTCACTCAGCGACTGCATCCCATTTCACTCAGTGACTAAATCCCATTTCACCGAGTCACTGCATCCGATTTCACTCAGTCACTGCATCCCATTTCAAGCAGTCACTGCATCCCATTTCACTCAATCACTGCATCACATTTCCATCAGTCACTGTTTCCCGTATCTCACAGACGATGCATTCAATTTCCCACACTCACTGCATCCCATTTCCCATAGTCACAGCATCTCCTTTCCCTCAGTCTCTGCATCGCATTTCACTCCGTGATTGCAACCTCCTTCCTACAAATACTGCATCCCATGTCCCTCAGTCACTGCATCCCATTTCCCTCAGTCACTGCACCCCAAGCCCGCTCGGGCACTGCATCCCTATTAACTCAGTCACTCCTTCCCAGTACCTCCGTCACTGCATCCCATTTCACTCAGTCACTGCTTCCATTTCCATCAGTCACTGCATCCCATTTCACGCAGTCACTGCATCCCATTACCCTCAGTCTCAGCATCCCATTACCCACAGACACTGCATTTCATTTCCGTAAGTCACTGCATCGCATTTCACTCAGCCACTGCATCCCAGTTCACACAGTCACCGTATCCCAGTTCACACAGCCCCTACATCCCATTTCAAACAGTCACTGCATCTCATTTCACACATTCAATGCTTCACATTCCACTCAGTCACTGCTTCCCATTTCCCACAATCAGTGCATCTCCTTTCCTCAGTCACTCAATCCCATTTCACTCAGTTACTGCAGGCCATTTCTCTCAGTCACTGCATCCCATTACCATCTGTCACTACATCCCATTACCCTCAGTCACTGCATCACAGTACGCTCAGTCACAGCATCCCATTTCCCTCAGACACTGCATCCCATTTCCCTCAGACACTGCATCCCATTTCCATCAGTCACTGCATCCCATTTCCATCAGTCACTGCATCCCATTACCCTCAGTCACTGCATCCCATTTCACTCAGTCACTGCATCCCATTTCCCATAGTCACTGCATCTCCTTTCCTCAGTCAAAGTATCCCATCTCACTCAGTCACTGCATCCCATTTCCCACAGTCACTGCATCCCATTTCCAACAGTGACTGCATCCCATTGCCAACAGTCACTGCAATCCATTTCCAACAGTCACTGCATCCCATTTCCAAGAGTCAGTGCATCCCATTTCACTCAGCCACTGCATCCCATTTCCCACAGTCACTGCATCCCATTTCCAACAGTGACTGCATCCCATTGCCAACAGTCACTGCAATCCATTTCCAACAGTCACTGCATCCCATTTCCAAGAGTCAGTGCATCCCATTTCTCTCAGCCACTGTATCCCATTTCCCTCGGTCACTGTACTCCAAGCCCGCTCGGGCACTGCCTCCCCATTAACTCAGTCACTCCTTCCCAGGACCTCAGTCACTGCATCCCATGTCCCATAAAAGCTGCATCCCATTTCCATCAGGCACTGCAGGTCATGTCACTCTGTCACTGCATTCAATTTCCATCAGTCACTGCATCTCATTTCACTTATTAACTGCATCCCATTTCAATCAGACACTGCATCCCATTTCACTCAGTCACTGCATCCCATTCCACTCAGTCACTGCATCCCATTTCCCTAAGTCACTGCACCGCAAGCCCGCTCGGGCACGGCATCCCTATTAATTCAGTCACTCCTTCCCAGTACCTGAGTCACTGCATCACATTTCACTCAGCCACTGCATCCCAGTTAACACAGTCACCGCATCCCAGTTCACACAGCCACTGCATCCCATTTCAAACAGTCACTGCATCTCATTTCACTCATTCAATGCTTCACATTCCACTCAGTCACCGCTTCCCATTTCCCACAGTCACTGCATCTCCTTTCCTCAGTCACTGCATCCCATTTCACTCAGTCACTGCAGGCCATTTCCCTCAGTCACTGCATCCCATTACCATCAGTCACTACATCCCATTACCCTCAGTCACTGCATCACAGTACGCTCAGTCACAGCATCCCATTTCCCTCAGACACTGCATCCCATTTCCATCAGTCACTGCATACCATTTCCATCAGTCACTGCATCTCATTTCACTCAGTCACTGCATTCCATTTCCCTGAGTCACTGCATCCCATTTCCCTCAGTCACTGCATCCCACTTCCCTCAATCACTGCATCCCACTTCCCTCAGTCAGTGCATCCCATTTCACTCAGTCACTGCATCCCATTTCACTCAGTCACTGCAACCTATTTCACTCAGTCACTGCATCCCATTTCGTTCAGTCACTGCATCCCATTTCCGTCAGTCACTCCATCCCATTTCCCTCAGTCGCAGCATCCCATTTCCCACAGACACTGCATTTCCTTTCCTTAAGTCACTGCATCCCATTTCACTCAGTCACTGCACCCCAAGCCCGCTCGGGCACTGCATCCCTATTAATTCAGTCACTCCTTCCCAGTACCTCAGTCACTGCATCGCATTTCACTCAGTCACTGCATCCCTTTTCACTCAGTCACTGCATCCGTTTCCATCAGTCACTGCATCACTTTACCCTCAGTCGCAGCATCCCATTTCCCACAGACACTGCATTTCCTTTCCCTAAGTCTCAGCATCTCATTTCCACCAGTCACTGCATCCCATTTCACTCCCCACTGCAACCCATTTCACTCAGCCACTGCATCCCATTTCACTCAGCCACTGCATCCCAGTTCACATTGTCACCGCATCCCAGTTCACACAGTCACCACCTCCCAGTTCACACAGTCACCACATCCCAGTTCACACAGTCACCACATCCCAGTTCACACAGTCACCGCATCCCAGTTCCGTCAGTCACTGCATCCCATTTCCATCAGTCACTGTATCCGATTTCAATCAGTCACTGCGCGCATTTCACTCAGTCGCTGCATCCCATTCCACTCAGTCACTGCATCCCATTTCACTCAGTCAGTGCATCACATTTCACTCAGGCACTGTATCCCATTTCCCTAAGTCACTGCACCCCAAGCCCGCTCGGGCACTGCATCCCTATTAATTCAGTCACTCCTTCCCAGTACCCGAGTCACTGTATCGCATTTCACTCAGCCACTGCATCCCAGTTCACACAGTCACCGCATCCCAGTTCACACAGTCACCGCATCCCAGTTCACACAGCCACTGCATCCCATTTCAAACAGTTACTGCATCTCATTTCACTCATTCAATGCTTCACATTCCATACAGTCACCACTTCCCATTTCCCACAGTCACTGCATCTCCTTTCCTCAGTCACTGCATCCCATTACCATCAGTCACTACATCCCATTACCCTCAGTCACTGCATCACTGTACGCTCAGTCACAGCATCCCATTTCCCTCAGACACTGCATTCCATTACCCTCAGTCACTGCATCCCATTTCACTCAGTCACTGCATTCCATTTGCCATAGTCACTGCATCTCCTTTCCTCAGTCACAGTATCCCATTTCACTCAGTCACTGCATCCATTTCCCTCAGTCACTACATCCCATTACCCTGAGTCACAGTATGCCATTTCCCACAGTCACTGCATCTCCTTTCCCTTAGTCACTGCATCTCATTTTCACCAGTCACTGCATCCCATTTCACTCCCCACTGCATCCCATTTCACTCAGCCACTGCATCCCATTTCACTCAGCCACTGCATCCCAGTTCACATAGTCACCGCATCCCAGTTCACACAGTCACCACATCCCAGTTCACAAAGTCACCGCATACCAGTTCCGTCAGTCACTGCATCCCAGTTCCATCAGTCACTGTATCCGATTTCTATCAGTCACTGCGTGCATTTCACTCAGTCACTGCATCTCATTTCACTCATTCACTGCATCCCATTTCGCGCAGTCACTGCATCCCATTCCAGTCAGTCACTGCATCCCATTTCACTCAGTCAGTGCGTCACATTTCACTCAGGCACTGTATCCCATTTCCCTAAGTCACTGCACCCCAAGCCCGCTCGGGCACTGCATCCCTATTAACTCAGTCACTCCTTCCCAGTACCTCCGTCACTGCATCCCATTTCACTCAGTCACTGCTTCCATTTCCATCAGTCACTGCATCCCATTACCCTCAGTCACTGCATCCCATTCCACTCAGTCACTGCATCACATTTCCCTCAGTCACTGCATCACATTTCCACCAGTCACTGCATCCCATTTTATTCCCCACTGGATCTCATTTCACGCAGTCACTGCATCGCATTTCACTCAGTCACAGCATCACATTCCACTCAGTCACTGCATCCCATTTCACTCAGTCAGTGCGTCACATTTCGCTCAGGCACTGTATCCCATTTCCCTAAGTCACTGCACCCCAAGCCCGCTCGGGCCCTGCATCCCTATTAATTCAGTCACTCCTTCCCAGTACCCGAGTCACTGTATCGCATTTCACTCAGCCACTGCATCCCAGTTCACACAGTCACCGCATCCCAGTTCACACAGCCACTGCATCCCATTTCAAACAGTTACTGAATCTCATTTCACTCATTCAATGCTTCACATTCCATTCAGTCACCGCTTCCCATTTCCCACAGTCACTGCATCTCCTTTCCTCAGTCATTGCATCCCATTTCACTCAGTCACTGCAGGCCATTTCCCTCAGTCACTGCATCCCATTACCATCAGTCACTACATCCCATTACCCTCAGTCACTGCATCACTGTACGCTCAGTCACAGCATCCCATTTCCCTCAGACACTGCATCCCATTTCCATCAGTCACTGCATCCCATTACCCTCAGTCACTGCATCCCATTTCACTCAGTCACTGCATTCCATTTGCCATAGTCACTGCATCTCCTTTCCTCACTCACAGTATCCCATTTCACTCAGTCACTGCATCCATTTCCCTCAGTCACTACATCCCATTACCCTGAGTCACAGTATGCCATTTCCCACAGTCACTGCATCTCCTTTCCCTCAGTCACTGCATCCCATTTCCCACAGTCACTGCATCCCATTTCCAACAGTGACTGCATCCCATTGCCAACAGTCACTGCCATCCATTTCCAACAGTCACCGCATCCCATTTCCCACAGTCACTGCATCCCATTTCCAACAGTGACTGCATCCCATTGCCAAAAGTCACTGCAATCCATTTCCAAAAGTCACTGCATCCCATTTCCAAGAGTCAGTGTATCCCATTTCACTCAGCCACTGCATTCCATTTCCCTCAGTCACTGCATCCCAAATCACTCAATCACTGCAGGCCATTTCACTCATTGACTGCATCCCATTTCACTCATTGACTGCATCCCATTTCACTCTGACACTGCATCCCGTTTCCCTCAGTCACTCCATCCCATTACCGTCCGTCACTCCTTCCAATTACTGTCAGTCACCGCATCCCATTTCGATCAGTCACTGCATTCCATTTCCACCAGTTACTGCATCCCATTTCACTCAGCCTCTGCATCCCATTTCACTAAGACAGTGCATCCCATTTCTCTCAGCCACTGAATCCTATTTCCCTCAGTCACTGTACTCCAAGCCCGCTCGGGCACTGCATCCCTATTAACTCAGTCACTCCTTCCCAGGACCTCAGTCACTGCATCCCATGTCCCACAGTAACTGCATCCCATTTCCATCAGGCACTGCAGCTCACGTCACTCTGTCACTGCATTCAATTTCCATCAGTCACTGCATCTCATTTCACTCATTAACTGCATCCCGTTTCAATCAGACACTGCATCCCATTTCACTCAGACACTGCATCCCATCTCACTCAGACACTGCAACCCATCTCACTCAGTCACTGCATCCCATTTCCATCAGTCACTGGTTCCCGTATCTCATAGACGCTGCATTCAATTTCCGACACTCACTGTATCCCATTTCCCACTGCATCTCATTTCAATCAGTGATTGCATCCCACTTCCCACATATACTGCATCCCATTTCGCTCAGTCACTGCATCTCATTTCACTTGGTCACTGCATCCCATTTCCCTCAGTCACTGCTTCCCATTTCCCTCAGTCACTGCATCTCATTTCCGTCAAACAATGCATCTCATTTCACTCAGTCACTGCTTCCCATTTCACTCAGTCAGTGCATCGCATTTCACTCAGTCACAACATCGCATTTCACTCAGTCACTGCATCCCATTTCACTCAGTCACTGCATCCCAATTCCCGCAGTCACTGCAACCCATGTCCGTGTGTCACTGCATCTCATTTCACTCAGTCACTGCATCCCATTTCCATCAGTCACTGCATCCCATTTCCCTCAGTCACTGCATCCCATTTCACTCAGTCACTGCACCACATTTCACTCAGTCACTGCATCCCATTTCACTCAGTCACTGCATCCCATTTCACTCAGTCACTGCACCACATTTCACTCAGTCACTGCATCCCATTTCACTCAGTCACTGCATCCCATTTCACTCAGTCACTGCATCCCATTTCACTCAGTCACTGCACCACATTTCACTCAGTCACTGCATCACATTTTACTCAGTCACTGCATCCCATTTCACTCAGTCACTGGATCTCCTTCACCATAGTCACTGCATTCCATTTCCATCAGTCACTGTTTCCCGTATCTCACAGGCGCTGCATTCAATTTCCCACACTCACTGCATCCCATTTCCCAGAATCACAGAGTCTCCTTTCCCTCAGTCTCTGCATCGCATTTCTGTCAGTCAATGCATCCCATGTCCCTCAGTCACTGCCTCCCATGTCCCTCAGTCACTGCATCCCATGTCCCTCAGTCACTGCATTCCATTTCACTCAGTCAGTGCATCCCATTTCGCTCAGGCACTATATCCCATTTCCCTCACTCACTGCACCCCAAGTCCGCTAGGGCATTGCACCCCCATGAACTCAGTCACTCCTTCCCATTACCTCAGTCACTGACTCCCATTTCCCTCAGGTACTGCATCACATTTCCATCAGATACTGCAGCTCATGTCACTCTGTCACTGCATCCCATTTCACTCAGTCACTGCATCCCATTTCACTCAGTCACTGCATCTCCTTCGCCACTGTCACAGCATCCCATTTCAAGCAGTCACTGTATCACATTTCACTCAGTCACTGCATCGTATTTTACTCAGTCACTGCATCCCATTTCACTCAATGACTGCATCTCCTTCTCCACAGTCACTGCGTCCAATTTCCATCAGTCACTGTTTCCCGTATCTCACAGACGCTGCATTCAATTTCCCACACTCACTGCATCCCATTTCCCACAGTCACAGCATCTCCTTTCCCTCAGTCTCTGCATCGCATTTCACTCAGCCGATGCATCCCATGTCCCTCAGTCACTGCATCCCATGTCCCTCAGTCACTGCATCCCATGTCCCTCAGTCACCGCATCTCATTTCACTCAGTCACCGCATCCCATTTCACGCAGTCACTTCATCCCATTTCACTTAGTCACTGCATCCCATTTCCCTCAGTCACTGCATCCCATGTCCCTCAGTCACTGCATCCCATGTCCCTCAGTCACTGCATCTCATTTCACTCAGTCAAAGCATCCCATTTCCCTCATTCACTGTATCCCATTTCCATCAGTCACTGCATCCCATTTCACTCAGTCACTGCATCCTATTTCCGTGAGCCACTGCATCCCATTTCACTCAGTGACTGCATCACAGTTCACTCAGTGACTGAATCACAGTTGACTCAGTGACTGAATCACAGTACACTGAGTGAGTGCATCATATTTCACTCAGTGACGGAATCACATTTCACTCAGTGATTGAATCACATTTCACTGAGTCACTGCATCCCATTTCACGCAGCCACTGCATCGCATTTCACTCAGTCAAAGCATCCCATTTCCCTCATTCACTGTATCCCATTTCCCTCAGTTACTGCATTCCATTTCACGAGGTCAATGTATCTCATTTCACTGAGTCACTGCATCCCATTTCCATCAGTCACTGCATCCCATTTCACTCAGTCACTGCATCCTGTTTCCCTGAGCCACTGCATCCCATTTCACTCAGTGACTGAATCACAGTTGGCTCAGTGACTGAATCACAGTTGGCTCAGTGACTGAATCACAGTTGGCTCAGTGACTGAATCACAGTTGGCTCAGTGACTGAATCACAGTACACTGAGTGAGTGCATCATATTTCACTCAGTGACGGAACCACATTTCACTCAGTGAGTGAATCACATTTCACTGAGTCACTGCATCCCATTTCACGCAGCCACTGCATCGCATTTCACGCAGTCATTGCATCCCATTTCACTCAGTCACTGCATCCCATTTCACTCAGTCACTGCATCTCCTTCGCCACTGTCACAGCATCCCATTTCAAGCAGTCACTGTATCACATTTCACTCAGTCACTGCATCGTATTTTACTCAGTCACTGCATCCCATTTCACTCAATGACTGCATCTCCTTCTCCACAGTCACTGCGTCCAATTTCCATCAGTCACTGTTTCCCGTATCTCACAGACGCTGCATTCAATTTCCCACACTCACTGCATCCCATTTCCCACAGTCACAGCATCTCCTTTCCCTCAGTCTCTGCATCGCATTTCACTCAGCCGATGCATCCCATGTCCCTCAGTCACTGCATCCCATGTCCCTCAGTCACTGCATCCCATGTCCCTCAGTCACCGCATCTCATTTCACTCAGTCACCGCATCCCATTTCACGCAGTCACTTCATCCCATTTCACTTAGTCACTGCATCCCATTTCCCTCAGTCACTGCATCCCATGTCCCTCAGTCACTGCATCCCATGTCCCTCAGTCACTGCATCTCATTTCACTCAGTCAAAGCATCCCATTTCCCTCATTCACTGTATCCCATTTCCATCAGTCACTGCATCCCATTTCACTCAGTCACTGCATCCTATTTCCGTGAGCCACTGCATCCCATTTCACTCAGTGACTGCATCACAGTTCACTCAGTGACTGAATCACAGTTGACTCAGTGACTGAATCACAGTACACTGAGTGAGTGCATCATATTTCACTCAGTGACGGAATCACATTTCACTCAGTGATTGAATCACATTTCACTGAGTCACTGCATCCCATTTCACGCAGCCACTGCATCGCATTTCACTCAGTCAAAGCATCCCATTTCCCTCATTCACTGTATCCCATTTCCCTCAGTTACTGCATTCCATTTCACGAGGTCAATGTATCTCATTTCACTGAGTCACTGCATCCCATTTCCATCAGTCACTGCATCCCATTTCACTCAGTCACTGCATCCTGTTTCCCTGAGCCACTGCATCCCATTTCACTCAGTGACTGAATCACAGTTGGCTCAGTGACTGAATCACAGTTGGCTCAGTGACTGAATCACAGTTGGCTCAGTGACTGAATCACAGTTGGCTCAGTGACTGAATCACAGTACACTGAGTGAGTGCATCATATTTCACTCAGTGACGGAACCACATTTCACTCAGTGAGTGAATCACATTTCACTGAGTCACTGCATCCCATTTCACGCAGCCACTGCATCGCATTTCACGCAGTCATTGCATCCCATTTCACTCAGTCACTGCATCCCATTTCACTCAGTCACTGCATCCATTTTCCCATCGACACAGCATCCCCTTTCCCACAGTCTCTGTATCTCATTTCAATCAGTGATTGCATCCTACTTCCCAAAAATCGTGCATCCCATTTCGCTCAGTCACTGCATCCCATGTCCCTCAGTCACTGCATCCCATGTCCCTCAGTCACTGCATCCCATGTCCCTCAGTCACTGCATCCCATTTCCCTCAGTCACTGCATCTCATTTCCGTCAGTTACTGCATCATATTTCCATCAAACAATGCATCTCATTTCACTCAGTCACTGCAGCTCACGTCACTCTGTCACTGCATCCAATTTCCATCAGTCCGTGCATCTCATTTCACTCATTCACTGCATCCCATTTCACTCAGTCACTGCATCCATTTCATTCAGTCACTGCATCCCATTACCCTCAGTCACAGCATCCCATTTCCCACAGACACTGCATTACCTTTCCCTTAGTCATTGCATCTCATTTCCACCAGTCACTGCATCTCATTTCACTCAGCCACTGCATCCCATTTCACTCAGCCACTGCATCCCATTTCACTCAGCCACTGCATCGCATTTCACTCAGTCACTGCAGCTCATGTCACTCAGTCACTGCAGCTCATGTCACTCAGTCACTGCATCCAATTTCCATCAGTCAGTGCATCTCATTTCACTCAGTGACAGCATCACAGTTCACTGAGTCACTGCATCACAGTTCACCCACTGACTGAATCACAGTTCACTCAGTGAGTGCATCACAGTTCACTCAGTGAGTGCATCACATTTCACTCAGTGACGGAATCACATTTCACTCAGTGACTGAATCACATTTCACTCAGTCACTGCGTCCCATTTCCCTCAGTCACTGCATCCCATTTCCCTCAGTCACTGCATCCCATTTCCCTCAGTCACTGCATCCCAGTTCCCTCGGTCATTGCATCCCATTCCACTCAGTCACTGCATCTCCTTCAACACAGTCAGTGCATCCCATTTCCATCAGTCACTGTTTCCCTGATCTCACAGACGCTGCATTCAATTTCCCACATTCACTGCATCCCTTTGCACATAGTCACAGCATCTCCTTGCCCTCAGTCTCAGCATCTCATTTCACTCAGTGATTGCATCCTTCTTCCCACAAATACTGCATCCCATTTCCCTCAGTCACTGCATCCCATTTCACTCGGTCAGTGCATCCCATTTCACTCAGTCACTGCATCACATTTCACTCATTCACTGCAGCTCATGTCACTCTGTCACTGCATCCAATTTCCATCGGTCACTGCATCCCATTGCACTCAGTGATGCATCCAATTTCAAGCAGTCACTGCATCACATTTCACTCAGTCACTGCATCCCATTTCACGCAGCCACTGCATCACATTTCACTCAGTCACTGCAACACATTTCACTCAGTCACTGCAACCCATCTACTCAATCACTGCATCTCCTTCACCACAGTCACTGCATCACATTTCCATCAGTCACTGTTTCCCGCATCTCACAGACGATGAATTCAATTTCCCTCAGTCACTGCATCCCATTTCCCTCAGTCACTGCATCCCATTTCCCTCAGTCACTGCAGCTCATGTCACTCTGTCACTGCATCCAATTTCCATCGGTCACTGCATCCCATTGCACTCAGTGATGCATCCAATTTCAAGCAGTCACTGCATCACATTTTACTCAGTCACTGCATCACATTTCACTCAGTCACTGCATCACATTTCACTCAGTCACTGCATCCCATTTACTCAATCACTGCATCTCCTTCACCACAGTCACTGCATCACATTTCCATCAGTCACTGTTTCCCGTATCTCACAGACGATGCATTCAATTTCCCACACTCACTGCATCCCATTTCCCTCAGTGACTGCATCCCATTTCCCTCAGTCTTTGCATCCCATTGCACTCAGTGATGCATCCCATTGCACTCAGTGACTGCATCGCATTTCACTCAGTCACTGCAACCCATTTCACGCAATCACTGCATCCCATTTCCCTCAGTCACTGCATCCCAATTCCCTCAGGTCACTGCATCCCATGTCCGTGTGTCACTGCATCCCATGTCCCTAAGTCACTGCATCCCACGTCCCTCAGTCACTGCATCCCATTTCACCCAGTCAGTGCGTCCCTTTTCGGTCAGGCACTGTATCCCATTTCCCTCAGTCACTGCACCCCAAGCCCGCTCGGGCACTGATTCCCTATTAACTCAGAAACTCCTTCCCAGTCCCTCTGTACCTGCAGTTCATGTCACTCTGTCATTGCATCCCATTTCCCTCAGTCACGGCATCCAATGTCCCTCAGTCACTGCATCCCACGTCCCTCCGTCACTGCATCCCATGTCCCTCAGTCACTGCATCCCATGTCCAACAGTCACTGCATCCCATTTCACTCAGTCACTGCATCCCATTTCACTCGGTCACTGCATCCCATTTCACTCAGTCACTGCATCTCATTTCACTCAGCCACTGCATCCCATTTCACTCAGTGACTGCATCACAGTACACTCAGTTACTGAATCACAGTACACTCAGTGAGTGCAACATATTTCACTCAGTGACGGAATCACATTTCACTCAGTCACTGCGTCCCATTTCACGCAGTCATTGGATCCCATTTCCCACATTCACTGCATCCCATTTCCCACATTCACTGCATCTCCTTTCCCTCAGTCAATGCGTCACATTCCAGTGAGTCACTGCCTCCCATTCCACAGTGTCACAGCATCACATTTCACTCAGTGACTGCAACCCATTACCCTCAGTCACTGCATCCCATTCATCTCAGTCTCTGAATCCCATTTCCCTCATTCACTGCATCCCATTTCCATCAGTCACTGCATCCCATTTATCTCAGTCACTGAATCCCATTTCCATCAGTCACTGCATCCCATTCCCCACAGTCACTGAATCCCATTTCCCTCATTCACTGCATCCCATTTCCATCAGTCACTGCATCCCATTTATCGCAGTCACTGCATCCCATTCCGCACAGTCACTGCATCCCATTCCCCACAGTCACTGCATCCCATTTATCGCAGTCACTGCATCCCATTCCGCACAGTCACTGCATCCCATTCCCCACAGACACGGCATCCCATTCACTTGAGTCGCTGCATCCCATTTCAAACAGACACTGCATCTCCTTTCCCTCAGTCACTGCATCCCTATTCACACAGTCACTGCATCCCAGTTCACACAGCCACTGCATCCCATTTCTCACAGCCACTGCATCCCATTTCACACAGCCACTGCATCCCATTTCACACAGCCACTGCATCCCATTTCACTCAATGCTTCACTTTACACTCAGTCAGGGCATCCCATTTCCATCTGTCACTGCGTCCCATTTCCTCAGTCACTGCATCTTCTTTCCACAGTCACGGCAATCCAATTTCACTCAGTCACTGCATCCCATTGCCCTCAGTCACTGCATCCCATTTCACTCAGTCACTGCATCCCATTACCTTCAGTCGCAGGATCCCATTTCCAACAGACACTGCATCCCATTTCCGTCAGTCACTGCATTCCATTTCCCTCAGTCACTGCATACCATTTCCATCAGTCACTGCATCCCAGTTCACTCAGTCTCGGCATCTCATTTCCCTCAGTCACTGCATTCCATTTCCCTCAGTCACTGCATACCATTTCCATCAGTCACTGCATACCATTTCCATCAGTCACTGCATCCCAGTTCACTCAGTCACTGCATCTCCTTTCCGTCAGCCACTGCATCCCACTTCACTCAGTCACTGCATCCCATTTCACTCAGTCACTGCATCCCATGAACCTCAGTCGCAGGATCCCATTTCACACAGACACTGCATCCCATTTCCGTCAGTCACTGCATCCCATTGCCCTCAGTCACTTCATACCATTTCCCTCAGTCACTTCATACCATTTCACTCAGTCAATGTATCTCTTTTCACTCAGTCACTGCATCCCATTTCCATCAGTCACTGCATCCCATTTCCATCAGTCACTGCATCCCATTTCACTCAGTCACTGCACCCCAAGCCCCCTCGGGCACTGCATCCCTATTAACTCAGTCACTCCTTCCCAGTACCTCAGTCACTGCATCCCATGTACCACAGTAACTGCTTCACATTTCTATCTGGCACTGCAGCGCATGTCACTCTGTCAGTGCATCCAATTTCCATCAGTCACTGCATCTCATTTCACTCATTAACTGTATCCCATTTCACTCAGACACTGCATCCCATTTCCCACAGTCACTGCATCCCATCTCACTCAGTCACTGCATCTCCTTTCCCCAAGTCACGGCGTCTCATTTCCATCAGTCACTGCTTCCCATTTCACTCAGTCACTGCATCCCATTTCCCTCAGTCACGGCATTCCATTTCCCTCAGTCGCTGGATCCCATTTCTCTCAGTCACTGCATCCCGTTTCTCACTGATGCGGCATTCAATTTCCGTCAGACACTGCATCCCATTTCCATCAGTCACTGCATCTCCTTTCCATCAGTCACTGCGGCCCATTTCACTCAGTCACTGCGTCCCATTTCACACAGTCACTGCATCCCATTTCCCAGTCACTGCATCCCATTTCACTCAGTCACTGCATCCCATTACCCTCAGTCACGGCATCTCATTACCTTCAGTCGCAGGATCCCATTTCCAACAGACACTGCATTCCATTTCCATCAGTCACTGCCTCCCATTTCCCTCAGTCACTGCATACCATTTCCATCAGTCACTGCATCCCAGTTCACTCAGTCTCGGCATCTCATTTCCCTCAGTCACTGCATCCCATTTCCCTCAGTCACTGCATCCCATTTCCTCAGTCACTGAATCCCATTTCCTCAGTCACTGCCTCCCATTTCCTCAGTCACGGCATCTCCTTTCCACAGTCACGGCAATCCCATTTCACTCAGTCACTGCATCCCATTTCACAGAGTCACTGCATCTCCTTTCCATCAGTCACTGCGTCCCATTTCACTTCGTCACTGCGTCCCATTTACATCAATCACTGCATCCCATTTCCCAGTCACGGCATCCCATTTCTCTCAGTCACTGCATCCCATTGTCATCAGTCACTGCAACCCACCTCACTCAGTCACTGCATCCCATTTCACTCAGTCACTGCATCCCATTAACTTCAGTCACAGGATCCCATTTCAAACAGACACTGCATCCCATTTCCGTCAGTCACTGCATCCCATTACCCTCAGTCACTGCATACCATTTCCATCAGTCACTGCATCCCGTTCACTCAGTCGCGGCATCTCATTTCCCTCAGTCACTGCATCCCATTTCCGTCAGTCACTGCATCCCATTTCACTCAGTCACTGCATCCCATTTCACTCAGTCACTGCATCCCATTTCACTCAGTCACTGCAACACATTTCACTCACTGACTGCATCCCATTTCACTCACTGACTGCATCCCATTTCACTCAGTCAGTGCTTCCCATTTCACTCAATCACTGCATCTCCTTCACCACAGTCACTGCATCCCATTTCCAACAGTCATTGTTTCCCGTATCTCACAGACGCTGCATTCAATTTCCCACACTCACTGCATCCCATTTCCCACAGTCACAGCATCTCCTTTCCCTCAGTCTCTGCATCGCATTTCACTCAGCCGATGCATCCCATGTCCCTCAGTCACTGCATCCCATGTCCCTCAGTCACTGCATCCCATGTCCCTCAGTCACTGCATCCCATGTCCCTCAGTCACCGCATCCCATTTCCCTCAGTCACCGCATCTCATTTCACTCAGTCACCGCAACCCATTTCACGCAGTCACTGCATCCCATGTCCCTCAGTCACTGCATCCCACGTCCCTCATTCACTGCATCCCACGTCCCTCAGTCACTGCATCCCACGTCCCTCAGTCACTGCATCCCACGTCCCTCAGTCACTGCATCCCACGTCCCTCAGTCACTGCATCCCATTTCACTTAGTCACTGCATCCCATTTCCCTCAGTCACTGCATCCCATGTCCCTCAGTCACTGCATCCCATGTCCCTCAGTCACTGCATCTCATTTCACTCAGTCAAAGCATCCCATTTCCCTCATTCACTGTATCCCATTTCCCTCAGTTACTGCATTCCATTTCACTCAGTCAATGTATCTCATTTCACTGAGTCACTGCATCCCATTTCCATCAGTCACTGCATCCCATTTCACTCAGTCACTGCATCCTATTTCCCTGAGCCACTGCATCCCATTTCACTCAGTGACTGCATCACAGTTGACTCAGTGACTGAATCACAGTACACTGAGTGAGTGCATCATATTTCACTCAGTGACGGAATCACATTTCACTCAGTGACTGAATCACATTTCACTGAGTCACTGCATCCCATTTCACGCAGCCAATGCATCGCATTTCACGCAGTCATTGCATCCCATTTCACTCAGTCACTGCATCCATTTTCCCATCGTCACAGCATCTCCTTTCCCACAGTCTCTGTATCTCATTTCAATCAGTTATTGCATCCTACTTCCCAAAAATCGTGCATCCCATTTCACTCAGTGACTGCATCCCATTTCACTCAGTGACTGCATCCCATTTCACTCAGTGACTGCAACACATTTCACTCAGTGACTGCAACACATTTCACTCAGTGACTGCAACACATTTCACTCACTGACTGCATCCCATTTCACTCACTGACTGCATCCCATTTCACTCAGTGACTGAATCACATTTCACTCAGTCAGTGCTTCCCATTTCACTCAATCACTGCATCTCCTTCACCACAGTCACTGCATCCCATTTCCAACAGTCATTGTTTCCCGTATCTCACAGACGCTGCATTCAATTTCCCACACTCACTGCATCCCATTTCCCACAGTCACAGCATCTCCTTTCCCTCAGTCTCTGCATCGCATTTCACTCAGCCGATGCATCCCATGTCCCTCAGTCACTGCATCCCATGTCCCAGAGTCACTGCATCCCATTCCCTCAGTCACTGCATCCCATTTGCCTCAGTCACCGCATCTCATTTCACTCAGTCACCGCATCCCATTTCCCTCAGTCACTGCATCCCATGTCCCTCAGTCACTGCATCCCATGTCCTTCAGTCACTGCATCTCATTTCACTCAGTCAAAGCATCCCATTTCCCTCATTCACTGTATCCCATTTCCCTCAGTTACTGCATTCCATTTCACTCAGTCAATGTATCTCATTTCACTGAGTCACTGCATCCCATTTCCATCAGTCACTGCATCCCATTTCACTCAGTCACTGCATCCTATTTCCCTGAGCCACTGCATCCCATTTCACTCAGTGACTGCATCACAGTTCACTCAGTGACTGCATCACAGTTGACTCAGTGACTGCATCACAGTACACTGAGTGAGTGCATCATATTTCACTCAGTGACGGAATCACATTTCACTCAGTGACTGAATCACATTTCACTGAGTCACTGCATCCCATTTCACGCAGCCACTGCATCGCATTTCACGCAGTCATTGCATCCCATTTCAATCAGTCACTGCATCCATTTTCCCATCGTCACAGCATCTCCTTTCCCACAGTCTCTGTATCTCATTTCAATCAGTTATTGCATCCTACTTCCCAAAAATCGTGCATCCCATTTCGCTCAGTCACTGCATCCCATGTCCCTCAGTCACTGCATCCCATGTCCCTCAGTCACTGCATCCCATTTCACTCAGTCACTGCATCCCATTTCACAGAGTCACTGCATCTCCTTTCCATCAGTCACTGCGTCCCATTTCACTTCGTCACTGCGTCCCATTTCCATCAATCACTGCATCCCATTTCCCAGTCACGGCATCCCATTTCTCTCAGTCACTGCATCCCATTGTCCTCAGTCACTGCAACCCACCTCACTCAGTCACTGCATGCCACCTCACTCAGTCACTGCATCCCACCTCACTCAGTCACTGCATCCCACCTCACTCAGTCACTGCATCCCATTAACTTCAGTCACTGCATCCCATTAACTTCAGTCACAGGATCCCATTTCAAACAGACACTGCATCCCATTTCCGTCAGTCACTGCATCCCATTACCCTCAGTCACTGCATACCATTTCCATCAGTCACTGCATCCCGTTCACTCAGTCGCGGCATCTCATTTCCCTCAGTCACTGCATCCCATTTCCCTCAGTCACTGCATCCCATTTCCCTCAGTCACTGCATCCCATTTCACTCAGTCACTGCATCCCATTTCACTCAGTCACTGCATCCCATTTCACTCAGTCACTGCATCCCATTTCACTCAGTCACTGCAACACATTTCACTCACTGACTGCATCCCATTTCACTCAGTGACTGAATCACATTTCACTCAGACAGTGCTTCCCATTTCAGTCAATCACTGCATCTCCTTCACCACAGTCACTGCATCCCATTTCCAACAGTCATTGTTTCCCGTATCTCACAGACGCTGCATTCAATTTCCCACACTCACTGCATCCCATTTCCCACAGTCACAGCATCTCCTTTCCCTCAGTCTCTGCATCGCATTTCACTCAGCCGATGCATCCCATGTCCCTCAGTCACTGCATCCCATGTCCCTCAGTCACTGCATCCCATGTCCCTCAGTCACCGCATCCCATTTCCCTCAGTCACCGCATCTCATTTCACTCAGTCACCGCAACCCATTTCACGCAGTCACTGCATCCCATGTCCCTCAGTCACTGCATCCCACGTCCCTCATTCACTGCATCCCATGTCCCTCAGTCACTGCATCCCATGTCCCTCAGTCACTGCATCTCATTTCACTCAGTCAAAGCATCCCATTTCCCTCATTCACTGTATCCCATTTCCCTCAGTTACTGCATTCCATTTCACTCAGTCAATGTATCTCATTTCACTGAGTCACTGCATCCCATTTCCATCAGTCACTGCATCCCATTTCACTCAGTCACTGCATCCTATTTCCCTGAGCCACTGCATCCCATTTCACTCAGTGACTGCATCACAGTTGACTCAGTGACTGAATCACAGTACACTGAGTGAGTGCATCATATTTCACTCAGTGACGGAATCACATTTCACTCAGTGACTGAATCACATTTCACTGAGTCACTGCATCCCATTTCACGCAGCCACTGCATCGCATTTCACGCAGTCATTGCATCCCATTTCACTCAGTCACTGCATCCATTTTCCCATCGTCACAGCATCTCCTTTCCCACATTCTCTGTATCTCATTTCAATCAGTTATTGCATCCTACTTCCCAAAAATCGTGCATCCCATTTCGCTCAGTCACTGCATCCCATGTCCCTCAGTCACTGCATCCCATTTCACTCAGTCACTGCATCCCATTTCACTCAGTCACTGCATCTCCTTTCCATCAGTCACTGCGTCCCATTTCACTTCGTCACTGCGTCCCATTTCCATCAATCACTGCATCCCATTTCCCAGTCACGGCATCCCATTTCTCTCAGTCACTGCATCCCATTGTCCTCAGTCACTGCAACCCACCTCACTCAGTCACTGCATGCCACCTCACTCAGTCACTGCATCCCACCTCACTCAGTCACTGCATCCCACCTCACTCAGTCACTGCATCCCACCTCACTCAGTCACTGCATCCCATTAACTTCAGTCACTGCATCCCATTAACTTCAGTCACAGGATCCCATTTCAAACAGACACTGCATCCCATTTCCGTCAGTCACTGCATCCCATTTCCCTCAGTCACTGCATACCATTTCCATCAGTCACTGCATCCCGTTCACTCAGTCGCGGCATCTCAGTTCCCTCAGTCACTGCATCCCATTTCACTCAGTGACTGCATCCCATTTCCCTCAGTCACTGCATCCCATTTCACTCAGTGACTGCATCCCATTTCACTCAGTGACTGCATCCCATTTCACTCAGTGACTGCAACACATTTCACTCAGTGACTGCAACACATTTCACTCAGTGACTGCAACACATTTCACTCACTGACTGCATCCCATTTCACTCACTGACTGCATCCCATTTCACTCACTGACTGCATCCCATTTCACTCAGTGACTGAATCACATTTCACTCAGTCAGTGCTTCCCATTTCACTCAATCACTGCATCTCCTTCACCACAGTCACTGCATCCCATTTCCAACAGTCATTGTTTCCCGTATCTCACAGACGCTGCATTCAATTTCCCACACTCACTGCATCCCATTTCCCACAGTCACAGCATCCCATGTCCCTCAGTCACTGCATCCCATGTCCCTCAGTCACTGCATCTCATTTCACTCAGTCAAAGCATCCCATTTCCCTCATTCACTGTATCCCATTTCCCTCAGTTACTGCATTCCATTTCACTCAGTCAATGTATCTCATTTCACTGAGTCACTGCATCCTATTTCCCTGAGCCACTGCATCCCATTTCACTCAGTGACTGCATCACAGTTGACTCAGTGAGTGAATCACAGTACACTGAGTGAGTGCATCATATTTCACTCAGTGACGGAATCACATTTCACTCAGTGACTGAATCACATTTCACTGAGTCACTGCATCCCATTTCACGCAGCCACTGCATCGCATTTCACTCAGCCACTGCATCGCATTTCACTCAGCCACTGCATCCCATTTCACTCAGCCACTGCATCGCATTTCACTCAGCCACTGCATCGCATTTCACTCAGCCACTGCATCGCATTGCACTCAGCCACTGCATCCATTTTCCCATCGTCACAGCATCTCCTTTCCCACAGTCTCTGTATCTCATTTCAATCAGTTATTGCATCCTACTTCCCAAAAATCGTGCATCCCATTTCGCTCAGTCACTGCATCCCATGTCCCTCAGTCACTGCATCCCATGTCCCTCAGTCACTGCATCTCATTTCCGTCAGTTACTGCATATTTCCATCAAACAATGCATCTCATTTCACTCAGTCACTGCAGATCACGTCACTCTGTCACTGCATCCAATTTCCATCAGTCACTGCATCCCATTTCACTCAGTCACTGCATCCATTTCCATCAGTCACTGCATCTCATTACCCTCAGTCACTGCATCCCATTACCCTCAGTCGCAGCATCTCGTTTCCCACAGACACTGCATCCCATTTCACGCCCCACTGCATCCCATTTGACTCAGCCACTGCATCCCATTTCACTCAGCCACTGCATCCCATTTCACTCAGCCACTGCATCGCATTTCACTCAGCCACTGCATCGCATTTCACTCAGCCACTGCATCGCATTTCACTCAGCCACTGCATCGCATTTCACTCAGCCACTGCATCGCATGTCACTCTGTCACTGCATCCAATTTCCATCAGTCAGTGCATCTCATTTCACTCAGTGACAGCATCACAGTTCACTGAGTCACTGCATCACAGTTCACCCACTGACTGAATCACAGTTCACTCAGTGAGTGCATCACATTTCACTCAGTGACTGAATCACATTTCACTCAGTCACTGCGTCCCATTTCCCTCAGTCACTGCGTCCCATTTCCCTCAGTCACTGCGTCCCATTTCCCTCAGTCACTGCATCCCAGTTCCCTCGGTCATTGCATCCCATTCCACTCAGTCACTGCATCTCCTTCAACACAGTCAGTGAATCCCATTTCCATCAGTCACTGTTTCCCTGATCTCACAGACGCTGCATTCAATTTCCCACATTCACTGCATCCCTTTGCACATAGTCACAGCATCTCCTTGCCCTCAGTCTCAGCATCTCCTTTCACTCAGTGATTGCATCCTTCTTCCCACAAATACTGCATCCCATTTACCTCAGTCACTGCATCCCATTTCACTCGGTCAGTTCATCCCATTTCACTCAGTCACTGCATCACATTTCACTCATTCACTGCAGCTCATGTCACTCTGTCACTGCATCCCATTGCACTCAGTGATGCATCCAATTTCAAGCAGTCACTGCATCACATTTCACTCAGTCACTGCATCCCATTTCACGCAGCCACTGCATCACATTTCACTCAGTCACTGCATCACATTTCACTCAGTCACTTCATCACATTTCACTCAGTCACTGCAACCCATCTACTCAATCACTGCATCTCCTTCACCACAGTCACTGCATCACATTTCCATCAGTCACTGTTTCCCGCATCTCACAGACGATGAATTCAATTTCCCTCAGTCACTGCATCCCATTTCCCTCAGTCACTGCATCCCATTTCCCTCAGTCACTGCATCACATTTCCATCAGACACTGCAGCTCATGTCACTCTGTCACTGCATCCAATTTCCATCGGTCACTGCATCCCATTGCACTCAGTGATGCATCCAATTTCAAGCAGTCACTGCATCACATTTCACTCAGTCACTGCATCACATTTCACTCAGTCACTGCATCACATTTCACTCAGTCACTGCATCACATTTCACTCAGTCACTGCATCCCATTTACTCAATCACTGCATCTCCTTTCACCACAGTCACTGCATCACATTTCCATCAGTCACTGTTTCCCGTATCTCACAGACGATGAATTCATTTTCCCAGACTCACTGCATCCCATTTGCCTCAGTCACTGCATCCCATTTCCCTCAGTCACTGCATCACATTTCCTTCAGACACTGCAGCTCATGTCACTCTGTCACTGCATCCAATTTCCATCAGTGACTGCATCCCGTTTCACCCAGTCACTGCATTCCATTGCACTCAGTGATGCATCCCATTTCAAGCAGTCACTGCATCACATTGCACTCAGTGACTGCATTGCATTTCACGCAGTCACTGCATCCCAATTCCATCAGTCACTGCATCCCATGTCCGTGTGTCACTGCATCCCATGTCCGTGTGTCACTGCATCCCATGTCTGTGTGTCACTGCGTCCCATGTCCCTCAGTCACTGCATCGCATTTCACTCAGTCACTGCATCCCATTTCACGCAGTCACTGCATCCCAATTCGATCAGTCATTGCATCCCATGTCCGTGTGTCACTGCATCCCATGTCCCTCAGTCACTGCATCCGAAGTCCCTCAGTCACTGCATCCCATTTCACTCAGTCACTGCTTCTCATTTCACTCAGTCACTGCTTCTCATTTCACTCAGTCACTGCATCCCATTTCACTCTGCCACTTCATCCTATTTCACTCAGTGACTGAATCACAGTTCACTCAGTGACTGAATCACAGTACACTCAGTGAGTGCATCATATTTCACACAGTGACGGAATCACAATTCACTCAGTGACAGAATCACATTTCACTGAGTCACTGCGTCCCATTACACGCAGTCACTGCGTCCCATTTCACGCAGACACTGCATCCCATTTCACGCCCCACTGCATCCCATTTGACTCAGCCACTGCATCCCATTTCACTCAGCCACTGCATCCCATTTCACTCAGCCACTGCATCGCATTTCACTCAGCCACTGCATCGCATTTCACTCAGCCACTGCATCGCATTTCACTCAGCCACTGCATCGCATTTCACTCAGCCACTGCATCGCATTTCACTCAGCCACTGCATCGCATGTCACTCTGTCACTGCATCCAATTTCCATCAGTCAGTGCATCTCATTTCACTCAGTCAAAGCATCCCATTTCCCTCATTCACTGTATCCCATTTC
Source organism: Stegostoma tigrinum (assembly GCF_030684315.1). Taxonomy (NCBI): domain Eukaryota; kingdom Metazoa; phylum Chordata; class Chondrichthyes; order Orectolobiformes; family Stegostomatidae; genus Stegostoma; species Stegostoma tigrinum. The sequence continues at coordinate 290,572 of NW_026728106.1, forward strand.
CCTCAGTTACTGCATTCCATTTCACTCAGTCAATGTATCTCATTTCACTGAGTCACTGCATCCCATTTCCATCAGTCACTGCATCCCATTTCACTCAGTCACTGCATCCTATTTCCCTGAGCCACTGCATCCCATTTCACTCACTGACTGCATCACAGTTGACTCAGTGACTGAATCACAGTACACTGAGTGAGTGCATCATATTTCACTCAGTGACGGAATCACATTTCACTCAGTGACTGAATCACATTTCACTGAGTCACTGCATCCCATTTCACGCAGCCACTGCATCGCATTTCACGCAGTCATTGCATCCCATTTCACTCAGTCACTGCATCCATTTTCCCATCGTCACAGCATCTCCTTTCCCACATTCTCTGTATCTCATTTCAATCAGTTATTGCATCCTACTTCCCAAAAATCGTGCATCCCATTTCGCTCAGTCACTGCATCCCATGTCCCTCAGTCACTGCATCCCATGTCCCTCAGTCACTGCATCCCATTTCACAGAGTCACTGCATCTCCTTTCCATCAGTCACTGCGTCCCATTTCACTTCGTCACTGCGTCCCATTTCCATCAATCACTGCATCCCATTTCCCAGTCACGGCATCCCATTTCTCTCAGTCACTGCATCCCATTGTCCTCAGTCACTGCAACCCACCTCACTCAGTCACTGCATGCCACCTCACTCAGTCACTGCATCCCACCTCACTCAGTCACTGCATCCCACCTCACTCAGTCACTGCATCCCACCTCACTCAGTCACTGCATCCCATTAACTTCAGTCACTGCATCCCATTAACTTCAGTCACAGGATCCCATTTCAAACAGACACTGCATCCCATTTCCGTCAGTCACTGCATCCCATTTCCCTCAGTCACTGCATACCATTTCCATCAGTCACTGCATCCCGTTCACTCAGTCGCGGCATCTCAGTTCCCTCAGTCACTGCATCCCATTTCACTCAGTGACTGCATCCCATTTCCCTCAGTCACTGCATCCCATTTCACTCAGTGACTGCATCCCATTTCACTCAGTGACTGCATCCCATTTCACTCAGTGACTGCATCCCATTTCACTCAGTGACTGCAACACATTTCACTCAGTGACTGCAACACATTTCACTCAGTGACTGCAACACATTTCACTCACTGACTGCATCCCATTTCACTCACTGACTGCATCCCATTTCACTCACTGACTGCATCCCATTTCACTCACTGACTGCATCCCATTTCACTCAGTGACTGAATCACATTTCACTCAGTCAGTGCTTCCCATTTCACTCAATCACTGCATCTCCTTCACCACAGTCACTGCATCCCATTTCCAACAGTCATTGTTTCCCGTATCTCACAGACGCTGCATTCAATTTCCCACACTCACTGCATCCCATTTCCCACAGTCACAGCATCCCATGTCCCTCAGTCACTGCATCCCATGTCCCTCAGTCACTGCATCTCATTTCACTCAGTCAAAGCATCCCATTTCCCTCATTCACTGTATCCCATTTCCCTCAGTTACTGCATTCCATTTCACTCAGTCAATGTATCTCATTTCACTGAGTCACTGCATCCTATTTCCCTGAGCCACTGCATCCCATTTCACTCAGTGACTGCATCACAGTTGACTCAGTGAGTGAATCACAGTACACTGAGTGAGTGCATCATATTTCACTCAGTGACGGAATCACATTTCACTCAGTGACTGAATCACATTTCACTGAGTCACTGCATCCCATTTCACGCAGCCACTGCATCGCATTTCACTCAGCCACTGCATCGCATTTCACTCAGCCACTGCATCCCATTTCACTCAGCCACTGCATCGCATTTCACTCAGCCACTGCATCGCATTTCACTCAGTCACTGCATCCATTTTCCCAACGTCACAGCATCTCCTTTCCCACAGTCTCTGTATCTCATTTCAATCAGTTATTGCATCCTACTTCCCAAAAATTATGCATCCCATTTCGCTCAGTCACTGCATCCCATGTCCCTCAGTCACTGCATCCCATGTCCCTCAGTCACTGCATCTCATTTCCGTCAGTTACTGCATATTTCCATCAAACAATGCATCTCATTTCACTCAGTCACTGCAGATCACGTCACTCTGTCACTGCATCCAATTTCCATCAGTCACTGCATCCCATTTCACTCAGTCACTGCATCCATTTCCATCAGTCACTGCATCTCATTACCCTCAGTCACTGCATCCCATTACCCTCAGTCGCAGCATCACGTTTCCCACAGACACTGCATCCCATTTCACGCCCCACTGCATCCCATTTGACTCAGCCACTGCATCCCATTTCACTCAGCCACTGCATCCCATTTCACTCAGCCACTGCATCGCATTTCACTCAGCCACTGCATCGCATTTCACTCAGCCACTGCATCCCATTTCACTCAGCCACTGCATCGCATTTCACTCAGCCACTGCATCGCATTTCACTCAGCCACTGCATCGCATTTCACTCAGCCACTGCATCGCATGTCACTCTGTCACTGCATCCAATTTCCATCAGTCAGTGCATCTCATTTCACTCAGTGACAGCATCACAGTTCACTGAGTCACTGCATCACAGTTCACCCACTGACTGAATCACAGTTCACTCAGTGAGTGCATCACATTTCACTCAGTGACTGAATCACATTTCACTCAGTCACTGCGTCCCATTTCCCTCAGTCACTGCGTCCCATTTCCCTCAGTCACTGCGTCCCATTTCCCTCAGTCACTGCATCCCAGTTCCCTCGGTCATTGCATCCCATTCCACTCAGTCACTGCATCTCCTTCAACACAGTCAGTGAATCCCATTTCCATCAGTCACTGTTTCCCTGATCTCACAGACGCTGCATTCAATTTCCCACATTCACTGCATCCCTTTGCACATAGTCACAGCATCTCCTTGCCCTCAGTCTCAGCATCTCATTTCACTCAGTGATTGCATCCTTCTTCCCACAAATACTGCATCCCATTTACCTCAGTCACTGCATCCCATTTCACTCGGTCAGTTCATCCCATTTCACTCAGTCACTGCATCACATTTCACTCATTCACTGCAGCTCATGTCACTCTGTCACTGCATCCCATTGCACTCAGTGATGCATCCAATTTCAAGCAGTCACTGCATCACATTTCACTCAGTCACTGCATCCCATTTCACGCAGCCACTGCATCACATTTCACTCAGTCACTGCATCACATTTCACTCAGTCACTTCATCACATTTCACTCAGTCACTGCAACCCATCTACTCAATCACTGCATCTCCTTCACCACAGTCACTGCATCACATTTCCATCAGTCACTGTTTCCCGCATCTCACAGACGATGAATTCAATTTCCCTCAGTCACTGCATCCCATTTCCCTCAGTCACTGCATCCCATTTCCCTCAGTCACTGCATCACATTTCCATCAGACACTGCAGCTCATGTCACTCTGTCACTGCATCCAATTTCCATCGGTCACTGCATCCCATTGCACTCAGTGATGCATCCAATTTCAAGCAGTCACTGCATCACATTTCACTCAGTCACTGCATCACATTTCACTCAGTCACTGCATCACATTTCACTCAGTCACTGCATCACATTTCACTCAGTCACTGCATCCCATTTACTCAATCACTGCATCTCCTTTCACCACAGTCACTGCATCACATTTCCATCAGTCACTGTTTCCCGTATCTCACAGACGATGAATTCATTTTCCCAGACTCACTGCATCCCATTTGCCTCAGTCACTGCATCCCATTTCCCTCAGTCACTGCATCACATTTCCTTCAGACACTGCAGCTCATGTCACTCTGTCACTGCATCCAATTTCCATCAGTGACTGCATCCCGTTTCACCCAGTCACTGCATTCCATTGCACTCAGTGATGCATCCCATTTCAAGCAGTCACTGCATCACATTGCACTCAGTGACTGCATTGCATTTCACGCAGTCACTGCATCCCAATTCCATCAGTCACTGCATCCCATGTCCGTGTGTCACTGCATCCCATGTCCGTGTGTCACTGCATCCCATGTCTGTGTGTCACTGCGTCCCATGTCCCTCAGTCACTGCATCGCATTTCACTCAGTCACTGCATCCCATTTCACGCAGTCACTGCATCCCAATTCGATCAGTCATTGCATCCCATGTCCGTGTGTCACTGCATCCCATGTCCCTCAGTCACTGCATCCGAAGTCCCTCAGTCACTGCATCCCATTTCACTCAGTCACTGCTTCTCATTTCACTCAGTCACTGCTTCTCATTTCACTCAGTCACTGCATCCCATTTCACTCTGCCACTTCATCCTATTTCACTCAGTGACTGAATCACAGTTCACTCAGTGACTGAATCACAGTACACTCAGTGAGTGCATCATATTTCACACAGTGACGGAATCACAATTCACTCAGTGACAGAATCACATTTCACTGAGTCACTGCGTCCCATTACACGCAGTCACTGCGTCCCATTTCACGCAGTCACTGCGTCCCATTTCACGCAGTCACTGCATCCCATTTCACGCAGTCACTGCATCCCATTTCACGCAGTCACTGCATCGCATTTCACGCAGTCACTGCATCGCATTTCACGCAGTCACTGCATCACATTTCACGCAGTCACTGCATCGCATTTCACGCAGTCACTGCATCCCATTTCACTCAGTCACTGCATCCCATTTCACTCAGTCACTGCATCACATGTCACTCAGTCACTGCATCACATTTCAGTCAGTCACCGCATCCCAATTCACTCCATCACTGCATCTCCTTCACCACAGTCACTGCATCAAAATTCTTTCAGTCACTGTTTCCCGTATCTCACAGACGATGAATTCAATTTCCCACACTCACTGCATCCCATTTCCATCAGTCACTGCATCCCATTTCCCTCAGTCACTGCATCACATTTCCATCAGACACTGCATCACATTTCCATCAGACACTGCATCACATTTCCATCAGACACTGCAGCTCATGTCACTCTGTCACTGCATCCAATTTCCATCATTCACTGCATCACATTTCACTCAGTCACTGCATCACATTGCACTCAGTGACTGCATCGCATTTCACTCAGTCACTGCATCGCATTTCACGCAGTCACTGCAACCCATTTCACGCAGTCACTGCATAATAATTCCCTCAGTCACTGCATCCCATGTCCGTGTGTCACTGCATCCCATGTCCGTGTGTCACTGCATCACATGTCCCTCAGTCACTGCATCCAATGTCCCTCAGTCACTGCATCACATTTCACTCAGTCAGTGCGTCCCTTTTCAGTCAGGCACTGTATCCCATTTCCCTCAGTCACTGCACCCCATGCCCGCTCGGGCACTGATTCCCTATTAACTCAGAAACTCCTTCCCAGTACCTCTGTCACTGCAGCTCATGTCACTCAGTCACTGCATCCCATTTCCCTCAGTCACTGTATCCCATTTCACCCAGTCACTGCATCCCATGTCCGTGTGTCACTGCATTCCATGTCCCTCAGTCACTGCATCCCATGTCCCTAAGTCACAGCATCCCATGTCCCTAAGTCACAGCATCCCATGTCCCTACGTCACAGCATCCCATGTCCCTCAGTCACTGCATCCCATTTCACTCAGCCACTGCATCCTATTTGACTCAGTGACTGCATCACAGTTCACTCAGTGACATAATCACATTTCACTCAGTGACGGAATCACATTTCACTGAGTCACTGCGTCCCATTTCACGCAGTCACTGCATCCCATTAAACTCTGCCACTACATCACATTTCACGCAGTCACTGCATCCCATTTCCATCAGTCACTGCATCCCATTTCACACAGTCACTGCATCGCATTTCAGTCTGTCACTGCATCCCATTTCACTCAGTCGCTGCATCCCCTTCACCACAGTCACTGCATCCAATTTCCATCAGTCACGCAATCCCATTTCACTCAGTGATGCATCCCATTTCACTTAGTGACTGCATCCCAATTCACTCAGTCACTGCATCGCATTTCACGCAGTCACTGCATCCCATTTCACTCAATCACTGCATCCCATTTCACTCAGCCACTGCATCCTATTTCACTCAGTGACTGCATCTCATTACACTCAGTGACTGAATCACAGTTCACTCAGTGACTGAATCACAGTACACTCAGTGAGTGCATCATATTTCACTCAGTGACGGAATCACCTTTCACTCAGTGAGTGATTCACATTTCACTGAGTCACTGCGTCCCATTTCACGCAGTCACTGCATCCCATTTCACGCAGTCACTGCATCCCATTGCACTCAGTCACTGCATCCCATTACACTCAGTCAGTGCATCCCATTTCCCTCAGTCACAGCATCTCATTTCACTCGGTCACTGCATCCCATTTCCCTCAGTCATTGCCTCCCAATTCTCTCAGTCACTGCATCCCATGTCCGTGTGACAGTGCATCCCATGTCCGTGTGTCACTGCATCCCATGTCCCTCAGTCACTGCATCACATGTCCCTCAGACACTGCATCCCATTTCACTCAGTCACTGCATCACAGTTCACACAGTGACTGAATCACAGTTCACTCAGTGACTGAATCACAGTACACTCAGTGACTGAATCACAGTACACTCAGTGAGTGCATCATATTTCACTCAGTGACGGAATCACCTTTCACTCAGTGAGTGAATCACATTTCACTGAGTCACTGCGTCCCATTTCACGCAGTCACTGCATCCCATTTCACGCAGTCACTGCATCCCATTTCACGCAGTCACTGCATCCCATTTCACGCAGTCACTGCATCCCATTGCACGCAGTCACTGCATCCCATTGCACGCAGTCACTGCATCCCATTACACTCAGTCACTGCATCCCATTACACTCAGTCACTGCATCACATTTCCATCAGTCACTGCATCACATTTCACGCAGTCACTGCATCCCAATTCACTCCATCACTGCATCTCCCTCACCTCAGTCACCGCATCCCATTTCGATCAGTCACTGCATCCCATTTTAACCAGTTACTGCATCCCATTTCACAGAGCCACTGCATCCCATTTCACTAAGACAGTGCATCCCATTTCTCTCAGCCACTGCATCCCATTTCCCTCAGTCACTGTACTCCAAGCCGGCTCGGGCACTGCATCCCTATTAACTCAGTCACTGCATCCCATTTTACTCAGAGACTGCATCCCATTTCACTCAGAGACTGCATCCCATTTCACTCAGTCACTGCATCCCATTTCACTCAGTCACTGCATCCCATTTCACTCAGTCACTGCATCCCATTTAACTCAGTCACTGCATCACATTTCACTCAGTGACTGCAACACATTTCGCTCAGAGACTGCATCCCATTTCACTCAGAGACTGCATCCCATTTCACTCAGTCACTGCATCCCATGTCCCTCAGTCACTGCATCCCATTTTACTCAATCACTGCATCCCATTTCACTCAGTCACTGTATCCCATTTCCCTCAGTCACTGCATCTCCTTCACCACAGTCACTGCATCCCATTTCACGCAGTTACTGCATCACATTTCACTCAGTCACTGCATTGTATTTTACTCAGTCACTGCATCCCAATTCACTCAATCACTGCATCTCCTTCACCATAGTCACTGCATCCCATTTCCATCACTCACTGTTTCCCTTATCTCACAGACGCTGCATTCAATTTCCCACACTCACAGCATCCCATTTCCCATCGTCACAGCATCTCCTTTCCCTCAGTCTCTGCATCTCATTTCAATCAGTGATTGTATCCTACTTCCCAAAAATAATGCATCCCATTTCGCTCAGTCACTGCATCTCATTTCACTCAGTCACTGCATCCCATTTCCCTCAGTCACTGCATCCCATTTACCTCAGTCACTGCATCGCACTTCCCTCAGTCAGTGCATCCCATTTCACTCAGGCACTGCAACCAATTTCACTCATCACTGCCACCCATTTCGCTCAGTCACTGCATCCCATTTCCGTCAGTCACTCCATCCCATTTCCCTCAATCGCAGCATTCCATTTCCCACAGACACTGCATTTCCTTTCCTTAAGTCACTGCATCCCATTTCACTCAGTCACTGCACCCCAAGCCCGCTCGGGCACTGCATCCCTATTAACTCAGTCACTCCTTCCCAGTACCTCAGTCACTGCATCGCATTTCAGTCAGTCACTGCATCTCATTTCAGTCAGTCACTGCATCCCATTTCACTCAGTCACTGCATCCCATTTCACTCAGTCACTGCATCCCATTTCACTCAGCCACTGCATCCCATTTCACTCAGCCACTGCATCCCATTTCGGTGACTGCATCACAGTTCACACAGTGACCGAATCACAGTTCACTCAGTGAGTGAATCACAGTACACTCAGTGAGTGCATCATATTTCACTCAGTGACGGAATCACCTTTCACAAAGTGAGTGAATCACATTTCACTGAGTCACTGCGTCCCATTTCACGCAGTCACTGCATCCCATTTCACGCAGTCACTGCATCCCATTTCCGTCAGTCACTGCATCCCATTTCCCTCAGTCACTCCTTCCCAGTATCTCAGTCACTGCATCCTATTTCCCTCAATTACTGCATCACATTGCACTCAGGCACTGTATCCCATTTCCCTCAGTCACTGCACCCCAAGCCCGCTCGGGCACTGCATCACTATTCACTCAGTCACTGCATCCCATGTCCCACAGTAACTGCATCACATTTCCATCAGTCACTACATCTCATTTCACTAAATCACTACATCTCATTTCACTAATTCACTGCATCCCATTTCACGCAGTCACTGCATCCCATTTCCCTCAGTCACAGCATCTCATTTCACTCGGTCACTGCATCCCATTTCCCTCAGTCACTGCATCCCAATTCTCTCAGTCACTGCATCCCATGTCCGTGTGACAGTGCATCCCATGTCCGTGTGTCACTGCATCCCATTTCCCTCAGTCACTGCATCCCATGTCCCTCAGTCACTGCATCCCATGTCCCTCAGTCACTGCATCCCATGTCCCTCAGTCACTGCATCCCATGTCCCTCAGTCACTGCATCCCATTTCACTCTGTCACTGCATCTCATTTCCGTCAGTTACTGCATCATATTTCCATCAAACAAGGCATCTCATTTCACTGAGTCACTGCATCGCATATCACTCAGTCAGTGCTTCCCATTTCACTCAGTCACTGCATCCCATTTCCCTCAGTCACTGCGTCCCATTTCACTCAGTGATGCGTCCAATTTCAGTCAGTGACTGCAACACATTTGGCTCAGAGACTGCATCCCATTTCACTCAGTGACTGCAACACATTTCGCTCAGAGGCTGCATCCCATTTCACTCAGACTGCATCCCATTTCACTCAGAGACTGCATCCCATTTCACTCAGAGACTGCATCCCATTTCACGCAGTCACTGCATCCCATGTCCCTCAGTCACTGCATCCCATTTTACTGAATCACTGCATCCCA